>NW_014569842.1:105910-155485 GCF_001313835.1 Polistes canadensis
TTCTATCCAACTATATATATATATATATATGTATATTCTCTGTACAAAAAATTGGTCACGTTAATAATAAGCGAACCAAGATCTTGCGTTGAAGCAAACAATTATTATTAATTGAAATATTTGATTAGTGGTATTTAATCCTTTATCTTGTCCTAATTATAGGGATAAGGTAATTAATCAGGTTTAAATTGCATCGCGAAAGCCTCGTAATTTTGACAAATTATAAGCAAAATTATGACGCTTTTCACGATTATAAATAACGCAACAAAGTTTAATAAAAGAATGCTAAAAAAGAACGTTTGAGATTCGATCAATATGATTGATAAAGAACTTTTCAAATCGTTTTATCCATACTGATATTAAAAATATATATATGTATACATTTATAATAATTGATAAGATATCAATTACATCAAATCCAAAAGTATCTTGTTTGTAGGCATTTATTAATAACACATTGATTTATACAATGTCATCACGTCGTGGATGTCATCGTCATTTAATTAATTTTTATATTTTTTTATAACTACGTGATAGCAGCTCGTCGAACAAATTACTTATGTAATTGTAATGTTTTTTGAACGTTCGATGTATAAATTATACATCATCTCTCGTTCAAGTTTTTAAATATTTTTTATCTATTCACTAATCCATAAAATATTTAAAATCGATGTACAACGAATCACTGAAGTATTCGTACACCTACTGTCAATTTTAAACGATTATTATTTACTTGTAATACAATATTTCAAAATTTTTATACATAAAAACATATTTTAAGATTATTCGATTTTGAAATTGATATCAATTTTGGGCCTCCGAAAGTTAGTAACATTTATGTAAATTTTCAATGGAAGAATACTTACTTGTAACTTTACATTACAAGTAAATTTCATTTATATCAAATTGACAGCCGGGTTGGGTAGGGGCGGATTAAGATATGATCCCAATGGGATGCAGCCCAGAGTCTCATTCAATTAAAAGGCTCCCTTCGCGGTAAAAGAAGAATTAAAACAATTTGTCGATAAAATGGCGAATGAGTCGCCGCAACTAATCCAAACTTTGGTTAATTAGGTAGATATCCAAACAATGTTAGTCCAGGACTCTCAAAATTAATGATCCATCTCTGGGGGTAGGTACGAATACTCCCATAACTTATTGTAACTATAATATATATTAAATATATTATATATATATAAATATATATATAGCATTCGTCAATGAATAAAATTCATCATTGGTTCATACACTCATTTCTTGTTTGAAACTTACAAATAATATGATAAAGACTGTTAAAAATATTATCAAACACAATGAAACGAGGCTTTCTTTCAATAGCAGATCTAGCTTCCATTTTGTCCAGTTTAATAAACGTGCTACACCATTTTTAATACGATGTACGTGATCGCGAATTTGATCAGTAATCGTCGGCAAGTATACAAAGGCTTATTTTTATCCGCTGTCGTATTAACTTCGTCGTATATTTGTCATTGGAACCCTATTACAATTATTATCCTTAATAATATTATTATATTTATCTACAGGCTTCTTTATATTTTCTTTATTTTTGTTTCTTATATATCGAGCAAACTTCAGTTTCCTAACAACTACGGTTTTTGTGGTCCAGTTTCTTAAAAGACTAATGTAAGTATCAAAAGAATTAAAAAAGAAGATAAAGAATAGATGTAGCAAGATAGAAGGAAAGAACAAAAGTAACATGGATAATTTTTCTTGGTAGATTATCAGTGGTAGCAGCCATCTTTCATTTCTAAGCTCAAAGACGAGAAAAACGTGAAAAATATTGGAATTTAATTAATATATTATCCAACAATAATTCTCCCTTTCCTTCAGTTTATCTTTCGAAATAGTAATTCATTATTTCTCACGAAGAAGAAAATAATTTATTGTAATATTTTTCTTTCTTAATCTTTCGCTACGAAGCATGAGAGGAATTTGGAAAGGGTATGAAGAAATTGTTCGTAGAAACACGACGTTCGATTTTTTTTTCTTCCGAGGAAATAATACAAGGTCGATCTCGACACTCTGATTAATTGTATTTTTTTTTTCCTCGAAAAAATGTTGAATGTTGATCTCGCAAGTCGCGTGTAATGGCAAACAATATAGAAAAAAATAATGCCAAAGATATATATATAATTGGGAAATAAGAATAAATCTAATATTTAAATACGGGAGAGAGATTCGTGTTAAATTTCAGCCGAAAGTATTGAAATTCATATGAAAGAATTGTTTCGAATGAAAACATTGGAGATTGATTTGTTTTATGACAAGATGGAGGAAGAGAAGTGCGCTCCTAAGAATGACGATAGGATGCTAACGAGATGAATGGGATGAGGTTGTACTTTGAGAACATTTTCCTACCTTGGAATATACCCAGAAAGGTTCCTGACCTCCGAGACGAGAGAAATTATGGCGATCGGATACGGATGAAGATAAACGATTGCCTTCCATCGTTGAATAACGAACGAACGAACGAATAAACGAACGAACGAACGAACGAAAGAAGGAAAGAAGGAGCGAAGGAAGGAAGGAATGAAGGAACGAACGATAGCGTGACTCCTCCTGTGCAGTCGTCGGTGTACACAACCGGACTCTAAAAATAATCCTTGTCTCGCGCCAGACGTTTAAAAAAAAGACCTAAGATATCCCTTTAGAAGGATGTACCGAAGAGAAGAGAAGAGAAGAGAAGAGGAGTCTCCCCTTTAGTTGGAAGAGACTCGCGGAATTTAAACTCTTGACGATCGTCGGTAAGAAAATTGCATATTTTCTTTCTCTCTCTTTATCTCTTTCTTTCTTTCTTTCTCTCTTTATCTTTTTCTTTCTTTCTTCGACTATACTTGGATGGAACGGGTTTAGACGAGGCTGAGTATCCATCAGCCGTTTGGAAAGAGGAGCAAAGAAGAAGAAGAAGAAAGAGAAGGATGAAGAAGATATTCGTTTGGAGACCAGCGTATGTTGACCGGACCGGACTGGACCGGACCGGCGTCGGTTCTCCGCACATCGGACAGATAAGTAGTTAGCGATACCTATAAATAGGTACGACGGTAGTAGTCTATGTAGGGAATTATCGTCGCCATAATACAGGATTGCCGCAAGTTTCCTCTACGGGATTTTCCTTCTTTTTTCTATTTCTTTTTTCTTTTCTTTTTTTTTTTTTTTATATATAATGAAAAACTGGCAGAACGAACGTTCCTATCTATCTACAAAATACTACTCATCTTCGCACAAGACCATTTTTATCTTGCCAATGGTATCTAAATGTGAACAGTAATTATGATAGTCGACATATATTAGTCAAGAAAATATGCGAATGATTTATTTTACGATATATTTTGTGTGTAAAATACTAGTAATTTTAATATTGTATAAATCGTAAAATAAATCATTTCAATTTTTTAAATTAAGTTTATTATCATAATTACTGAAACTAATTTAAAACAGACACGCGTATATTTATATTAGGTCATTACGAAAGTTAGTTTTCTTTCTCTTTTTATACAATTAATTAATTTTCTAATTTTTTCTAATGACGGCAATAAACGGCGTCGAATTATTATTTTCAAATGATTACAAACAAAAATTCGGCGAAAGATTATTTTCATTTTTATTGTTTTTTCGTCGCGCGATCGATTTTCTTGGATTTCTTTCATACATCTACCACCGAAGAAATGAATTATTTTAAAGAAAATTCGATTACTAGATTTAGTTTAGATTTGTTGTGAAAAAATAGAGTGCATCTTTACCTTATTAAGTAACAGGCAACAAAGTGATTCAATGGGAAGGATAAATGGACGGCAACGTTCCTACCCCGAACTCTATTTAAATGCAAACAACCAAGAGTAGCTCGCGAAGATTGGTGCTTCCGTTTCATCGCGAAAGACCATCTTTCGTGTCTAGTGATTTACGTTTCTTTTTTCTTTTTATTTTTTTTCCTTTCCATGCGTATATACCTTTTCTCGGATTTCATCGCAAAAAGATGAGAGAAGAAAGGATTGGTATTTGAAATTGAGATAAGAAGAATAAGAATAAGAAGAAGAAGAAGAAGAAGAAGAAAGAAGATTAAATTTAATTTAAAATGAATAAAAAGAAAAAAAGGAGAATAGGAAGAAAAGAAAAAAAGGAAAGAAGGAGAAAAGTGGTTTACTCGAAATCACTCGAGATCGTCCACTAATTGTTCGAAATAATCTATTGTCCTCAGCCCCGTTGAGAACGCGATAAAAGGCTAAAAAACCTGCCGCCCTCTCCCCCCACCTTTTTTTTTCCCCTTTCCTTCGCGTCATCGAAGCTCAGCGAATCGATTTGTCGATTGTTCAAAGATGCGTGATGATTATGTCGTCATCTAGATCGTCTTTCTCATCATCTGTCTCTTCCGGTTGATTGGCTTCTGCTTGCGCAGCTTTTGGATCCTCAGCAATAGCCTTCAACCTTCTTTGCTTACGCCTGTGCAGAAGTTCGACGATTATGTATCCCATTGTTCCGATCATCAAAACGGTCAATAATACGTAAAGCTTCATGCGGGCGCATAAATGCGTACTATAAGCGTATGCGATCACGAATCCTGCGCTCTCCCACAGCCTGTAATTCGAAAAGGCGGCCTCCTTGTTGCGCCTGAAGAGAGTACCGTATAGACCTGTGATACAAATTATTATTTATGGGTTTTTTCATTTCTTTTTTTTAATTACTATATAAAAGCTTGGGAACTTAATCTATACAAATTTTGAATTTTGGCAAGCGTATCTTTTCATTGATTTACAAAAAGTTAACTATCGATTTTTGTGACTATTAATAATTAATAAATAATAATCTCTTTTAAATTCAATTGTTTATAATTCTTTTTCTTTTTGCTATCATACCAAATTGTATTATAATCATTTTTTTTCTCAATAATATGTATTAGGTTAGTTAATTGTAAACGTTCAGTGTATTTTGATGGTTAAAAAATAAAGCAAAGAAATATTTTTCTACGCGTCTGTCTCAAACTTAACTATCTAGAATGTTATTTTTTTTTTTTTAAAGAAAATTAGATTCGCTAATAAGTGTGTGTGCAATTTATATCATTTATTTATGAATTATTGGACAAAATTTCACATACTTATTGGCCAACTTAGGAGATTTTCTTATTTTTGGCAAACCAGTTCTCAATTTGTTGAGTATTGTGTTCAATGCAAATATCATAAAACCGTACAAATCATGAGTGTTAATGTGCTATTAATTTATGTGAGACTTTTATCAATAAAAATGATTGTAAGTATAGGAAAAAGAAAAAGAAAACAAAACGCATTGGAATTCTTTTGATAGATTATAGTAATTGTAAAACTAATGTAATTCATTAGAACCGTTATACTAAGCTATTATATCCTATGACGTAATGATATATCTTACAAAAACTTGACGCGTTATATACGAGTTTCGATCCAATCACCTTCGTCTTTAACTGTCCGATTCGGTTAAAAAAAAGTGACGAGTGTCGGACCCGGAGCTGTTTTTTCATCGTAATCTTTTTCATATTCATAATGACTAAAAATTTTTGGATATTCATGAGCAAAAACGTTTATTTGTCTCTCTCTCTATTCATGAAATAATAAAAAAAAAAAAATAAAAATAACATCGCTAAAAATAATTTTGTAAGGAATTAAATACCGCGTCCGTATGCGTGTCCATTTCTTTGTAAACAAATTCAAAATTGGTTTTTTTCGCTTACGTCTATCGTAAAGAAGATAAAATAAAAAGAAGAAATAAAAATTACTATACAGGACGAAATAAGGAAAATTCAGTTTTACGATATCGATTATATTCGTCATTGGTTGAAATAAGGGGAATATTTAAAATCATTAAAAATTCCGAAACGATCATTAATTATTAGCGATTCGTATTCCGCTCCGTTATCTATCATAAATCATTAAATAATACTAACCGTTGACTTGAGTTTGCCAGACAGCATCGCCGACTCCCCAAAGGCCGGAGACCGAATAAAAAATGTAAGGATTATCCGGGTGTGGTTTCCAAAGAAGCAACACAACTATTAGACAGGCGTGAACGATGGCACCAAGTGCCATCAATGGCTGTCTTCCTACGAATTTCATGAGAGAACCAAATAACAAGGAACAACCTGCGTTTACCACTCCAAAACATATCATCACGTATCCCACTTTGTGAACGCCCAGAGCGCAAGAGATGTATGCCTGAAAGTAAAAAAAAAAAAAATAGAGATTTTTAATTTCTCTTTAGTGATTTCACTGTTAATGATCAATAAAGTATACAAATGGAATTGGGATTTAATATTTTAACTGAACGACTAAGGAGTTTACTCGCATCATAAAAAAAAGAAATCTCTAATTGTTATTTCGAATTAAATTTTTTATTGGTATAAATATTTTGAAATAAGGACGAAATAAAAAAAAAAAATAAATTAAATTAAACAATAATTAAAAATTTACTTGTGGAAAATATTGCGCACACTGTTGCATTACTTATAAAAATATTTATACATTTTTTGTTTACTTTGTACATATTTATACATTTTAGGGATTATATTATTTTCTTTTCTCTATGATGCATCTAAATTACTAATTATAATAATAATTTGAAAAAAAAAATCTGATGTAATTTTGTTGCAATTGAATTCAATGTTATAACAACTGCATATGAGCTATGTGTTTGTTATACTTTTTTAATACTATTCGGTCATCGCGCCGTTCTAGCAATATAATTAAAAAAAATGTAATTATTTATTCGAAAAATAAAAACATTAAAGAGATTTTCACCGTGTCACTTGTGTTATTATTTTGAAATAAATTGACAAAGGAAAAAGATAATGATCATTTCGATCAGTTGAACATTAGGTGTTCTTATGGTTAGAGAGTTGTAAACAAGACAGACGCTGATCGAATCATGACGTAGATACTCGATGTACGAACCGGTATTTTGAAATCAAAGACTTACATGACCCTGGATTCGTTGGAATGGAAAGGACGATACTTCTACGAGTGGTAGAAAAATGACATTGAAATGACGTATTACAGCTTTGCAAAGCGAAGAATAACTCGAATGGAATCGGTTTCTTTTAACGCGCTATACCAATTAAAGAATTTCATCAAAGTATGCTAAGATGCTCGAATATGTCTTATATTATATCGAATATTGCTACATTCTAATGTTTATTACACAAAGAATTTTCATGGACGGATTACTAATATACAACTTTGTACATATTTATTCAACTAATAATTCCTGGATAATTTCTAAGACCAATGAATGTAATTGTGTACGTATGTGTATATATATATATATATATATAGATATTATCTAAACTTAGATATGTGTCCTATACATAAATGTATATGGGTACATATTATTACGCGAGTATGCAGTAAATAAACACGATAGGTGGGTAAGGTTTAACGAGCCGAGCTTGTTATTTGACGTATATATCGGGAAAATCCTTTCGATAAAATTTAAATTCCATCCTCGGTCGAGGAACTCGAATTATCGAGTATTCAAGAACGAGCCTTCGCACTTAGGACGATATCTGATCAACCGATATTGCTCTTTTCTCAAGAAATATACTAACTTTGTTTATTCAATAAGATGATATTCCTACAATTCCTGCATGCTAGCTCATTTCAAATAAAATAATACAAAATAACAAAAACAAAAGAAATTATTATATAAATACATGTGTTATCGTGGAAGAATAAAGCAAACGTCGAATCCTTCAAAAAAAAAACAAGAAAAAATAAAGGTACATTTTTGTATTCAATGGGTGCATTTTCAAGAGAACGAACGAACGAACGTTAATATCTGAATCATCCTGTATAGCCTGGAGCGTTCACGAGATCGAGCTTGGTTAAATGGAGATGCACGTGTGCGTGCATGCTGATGTTGCAGGTGAAGAAGAGATACAGGTACATAACATTTCAGGTTTGGAAGCGGTATCGCGAGAATAAGATCGCAAGCTATTTATATCGAGCCAGCTGACTCAATGGAGTCAGTGCATAAGCGCACACGTCTGATAGAGAGAAAGAGTGATGAGAGGAGAAGAGAGAGGAGAGGAAAAGAGGAAAAGAGATGAGTCCTCGTCTCTCTCTCTCTCTTTCTTTTTCTCTCGTTATTTTTCTCTTTCTCTCTCTCTCTTTCTCTTTATTTCTCTTTCGCCATTTAATTGCCCAATTACCTGGCCTCATCGGCGAATGCACTCCTCTCTGGTCGGACCAGTTTTAAGACGGGTTCGTTCGTTTCTTCGATAGCACCAGTCGTTGCACTTTTCGCGCCAACTAACGCGGCCGAGTACCTTTTCATTCGAACAAGATGAAGAAAAAAGTTCTATCGTATTTGCAATTTTTATTATACCTTAGAATTCACATACGAAGAATCAAATACTATTATGAATTTGTTGAGAACTTCAATTTATAATGGAGAGATATCATGAAAATACTATTATATTTAATATTAGAGGGACGTTATTATTTAATGTCTAACCAAAAGATTTATTTTTGATTAGGAATGTTTTAAAAATAATTCTTGCAATATTGTAAATTGTGTACAACTTTGCTAATTCTTTGACAAGTTTTGGTAAATATTTTTTATACTAATAGTGAATAGATTTTAATGAAACTTATATTAAATTAAAGTACACTATTTTGTCTACGCGTAAAATACCTTTTCGAGTTATAAATTGATCTGCAAATTTTCATAAAATGTCAGAGAATGCAATGTTGTAAATTATGCATCTTTGCAATTTCTTTGAAAAGTTTTGGTAAATATTTTGTATACTAATAGTGAATAGATTTTAATGAAACTTATATTAAATTAAAGTACACCCTCATCATATCGGAAGATACACAGGTTTAGAACGAAATGTTTTTTGCCTGTATGAGTTGTTTTGGGGAAGAGGGGTTGCGTATGGCTGTGTGTTCTGTGCTCGAGAACGTATTCTTTTCAACGTTGTTTAAATAGTAATTTGATATTCTATAGAATATCAAGTATTATGTTCGATGCCTAGGAAAAACTGGAAGAATTTTTCAATTTCCGACTTCGTCTGAAGGCTCTTCACATTCATAGTAATGCCGAGGAATTACTAGTAATGACTTATTTCCGGCTTTGACGATAACATATATATATATTATTATATGTATAAAATATATTGTAACTTGTGGGTTGATAAATAAAATATATTTACATTAGTTGCGTTGGTAAGTATCTTAAGAGATGAAAACAATGTTGATTTGCAAGAAAATGACACGGAGTTAGAAAAAGGTAGTGGTTGGCCGTGATGAATCCTTACCAACGCGAGGACCGATGACCTTCGCCTTGCTCGCTTCGCGGATACATTTTCTACATCTTTGGTTTTAAACTAGAATGGAAAGTGCAATGACGTCAAGAGGAGCCTCGAAGGGCTAGAAAATCAACGATTATTTTTCTTCTTTATCTTTTCTTTTTCTTTATCATTTCCAGTTTGCCTTCGAAGCTCGAAGAAGTCGTCGCCGTCGCCGTCGTCGTCGTCGTGCAACGAGTTTTAAACAACGTATCGACCAGAGTTTCTCGTTTTCCTTTAAAGTCAAATCTACGTTACTTATAAATAAATCAACTCGTTTCTTTTTCTTCTTCTTCTTCTTCTTCTTATTGATATTCTTTTTTGAACAAAAATATAAACTGGAAAAACTTTTAAAAGCGATTTATATTTCCTTTCATATATTATACCGGATTGCTTGGAATGTTGGTACCGATATTTTTCGATATAATTTAAAGGTAAAACTTTTATGTATTTTTTTATATATATATATATTTGTAAATCGACACGACGAACTTTCCACGTAATCCTAATAGAATAAATATTAGTTTGTCCAAAATGTCCCTGCCAATTTGTATTTAATACAAATTTCAAGCAACGTATTTATTAAATCTGTTTTCCGGGTAATTAAATATTTTCAAATCGGGTTAAAATCGTTTACACGAGTGTCTCGATACTTTTTATGTAAGCGAATAAGGTTTATTTCTAGTCGGTGAAATTCTCACTAGGTGAAAACTTTCGCGTAATACACTCATATAACACGGTACTAAACTCGTCATGAGTATTCACAAGGAAATTCAATATAGAAATCTTGTAGAAAAAGTATCGTTACTAATGATTATTATTTCTTATTATTTTTATAAAACCTTATTAACGAATTATTATATATTCTTTGAAAGGGGGATCATATAGAAAAATATGAATCGTCGGACGTCGACCGAGTCGTCTTTTCCGAACGTCCTTGCCAACGGTTGCTATGCCATAACTCTTGAAGAAAAAGATGATCGTTTCTTATAAAAGTTCACACTTATATCAGTGGTATTGACTCGCAACCATACACATATACACATACCATGAACGATTGAGAGGTTAAAAGCGGAGAAAGATTATGGTAATGAAATGGGGGAAAGGGGGATAAAGAAAAGCAAAAGAAAGGAAGAGAAGAAGAAGTAAAAGGAGAAGGAGAAGAAGAAGAAGAAGAAGAAGAAGAAGAAATGGTTAAGAATAAGGATAAAATAGCCCAATGATGATTCTTCGACATCGTTCGAGCGGATCGGCAAAAATAATCTCTGGCGCCAGTGAGAAGAGTGTAAAAAGAGTAAAAACAGGAAAGAGAGAAAAAGAGAAGGAGAAGGAGAAGGAGTGGAAGAGGGGGAGAGGAGAGACAAACCGACCAAACGACCGACCGACCGACCGGTCATACGGCTCAACGACCGACGAGAAGCTTCCATTACAGCTCAGCCTTCGAGTTTCTTCAGAAGTAGGTTACTCGCAACTTCGTTGGACTTGTCTGAACGACGTTAGCGAAAATCGAACTAACATTGATTGTAATTAACTAATTGTAAGTATCGCTTTTCTCGGAAAGTCCTTAGCCGATGATTATTTTCACTATATTATATAAATTTTTTCGAGATCGGTATTTAAAAAAAAAAAAGAAAAAAAAAACAAATTAAATGTAAAAACGTCTGTCTGTTCAACCGGCTGGAAAGTGTTTGCCAATTTTGTGAAAATGTTGTTTGTCTATTGAAAATAGAAATCTAATAACGTATGCATTTATAAATTGGCATATTATTTCCGGGATATATGCCAATATTAATATCATTAATTTGTTCGAAAAGTTATTATTGATTTATTGCCAAATTTGTTTATATATTAATAACAAAAATTGAATATATATATATATATTTGTAAATTGGCAAGAGAACTTTCCAGTCGAATCAATATTATTAACATATAATTATTATCTAATAAAAAAAAATATTACCTGAGTAAAATCGGCACCGATGAAGGCCTGCTCCATGCCGATCCATACCGTGATAGGTATAAGTAACTGTTGATAAGGTTTCTTTAGTTGATAAGCGGTCGCCGAAAGTAATTGAATACCACTGAGTTCCTGACTATCGGCACGTCGTTGCTTCTCCCCGTATCTGCACATAAAATATTTAATTTACCATGAGACATTTTTATTATAGTATTTGTATATATATATGTGTATGTATGGTTTGATTGAAAGACGTAAAGAAATAAAAAAAAAGAAAAAGAAAAGAAAAAGAAACGAAAACAAGACTCTAATCTCGCTATCTCGATTGGGAGTTTACGATTAACGACAGTTCGAGGTCTCGCGAGAAATTTAATGACGTCGTTTACGTCCACTAAAAAGCACTTTAATGACGACTATGTTTAGAACGGATGTTGTGGACGCTACTATTTATTTACATATTTTTTTCTAAACTCCTTTTCCCATTTTCCAATATTGTTGTCGTTGTTGTTGCTGCTGCTGCTGCTGTTGTTGTTGTTGTTATTCATGCGTATATATTAAACGGGAATTAAATGAGACCAGGTGATAAAAACTATGATTGTTGAAATTATGCAAAAGATTAGGATACAATAAGGATATTCCTATTATGGTCCAAGTGTTACACCAATTCCAACGACTATAATATCAGTCGAAGATGCTGATGACGATGATGAGAATCCAGAAACAAAGTTTTTATAAAACTAACTTACAATACTCGATTATGAACGTGTTGGTAACTTGGAGTAGTTCATCCAACGATTCTCCAGGTCCCGAGGAGAGACTACGACAGCGAATTTGCAAGATAAATCTCAGGTTGGCGCTATTAAACGGCTTAACACGTTCTCCCAACGACAGCACAGCGTACGTTCTCCTCTCTTGGCAAATGTTCCAACCCAGACGGCATTCCAGAGAACACGTTCTGCCGTTTGACTTTCTTGGACCAGCCGAAGCTACGGATACTTTCGAGGTGGACAAGAGCTTGTTGTACGAATGCGGTATCTCGAGGTCTCGGTTCTCGCCTAGGTTTTTCAAAAAAACCCACACACACACACACACACGCGTATACGCACGCATAACCCGATGAGATTCACATCCATTCCTATCATCTAACCGTTCTTATTATTACATAATGATTTTATTCTAATCAAACATTTGGTTGCATCTTTTGCTTTTGTTCCTTTTTTTTTCTTTTTTCTTTTTTTTCTCTACGTTCATTTTCTTGATTACTTTTCTGAGAAATCCGTAACTGTGTTGGGGTTAAAAAGAAGAGAATGAATTTCTGGTTAATTCGAATTATCCGCGTAATTACGTGTGTGTTTTTTTTTTTTTAATGTGTGCCCATGCATATTAATATTTTATTATACTATTACACATTACTTGGTATCAAGTATAGTAATGGAAAAAGACTCAGAGGGAGAGAGGGAGAGTGCAGTTAATGGACGTTGCAAGCATAAGATGCATTCCCAAGCAATCTAGATACATAATTCAACGAAACACTGACTCATTGATCAGCATCGCTCGAGAAACAAACGACTTCCTCCCAATCGGAAAAACTATTGCTGTTTCTGTTGCTGCTGCTGCTTTACGGTTCATGATCGTGTGATTGTGCATAACGGGAAATTTCTACAATTATAAATTGTATTATTCTTTTTTTTCTTTTTCTTCTTCTTTTCCTTTTTTTCCTTTAACAAACTTTTACATATCATGGATACGTAAGATACACTTAGTCAGGATAAGAAGAAAATAATTTAAGAAAAAAGGCAAATGGATATGGAAAGGTGTTAATTATTGCCGTTACTACTTCTCTCACGGTATCACATACGCGATCGGCTACTCAGCCTTGCAAGGTCATCAAGTGTTGTTTTATCTCCTTTCACAAGGATAAAGGCTGTCGATCGCTATTTATTTCTGTTGCTTTAGTATGATCCAAGAAATATGCATTCTCGTTGATGAATATCATTTTTATTTATTTCCTACTGAAGTTAGTTTTATAATAAATATCACGATTAAATGTTAAACGTTTCTCCTGAATGCGAACATAACGTGCCAATAATTATAATGGTGGATTAAGTCATACAACAAATTTTGTTTGTTTGTAAATAATATTTTACAATTTATTTATTATATATTAAAAAATTTGTGTTCACTTTTATATTCGCTATCATGATTACCGGCACACGAAAAAAAAAAATCGAATATGAGCATATGCGTTTATATAATTATGTGACAGTGTGGATTAAACAAAAAATATATTAAACAATTTTCTTCATAAAATAAATCACAGTTTATAATTTATATTCTATAATATAAATTATTTTAATAGAAAATAAATTTGTAAAAAAAGAAAGAAAAAAAAAATATGTGTTCACTTAATTCACCGTAGTAATTATCACCACCAAGCACATGGATGACGAATACAACAAGTTTTTTGCTTGGATAAAGAAAATTAATGATAGTCTAATAACGAATGGTAGGATCTTTGAAGGAGCAGAAAAGACTTGGCTTGAACGAACCGTTACGACTCGTAGCCTTGAAACAACCATAATGTGAAAAAGATATCGGCATCGCCGACGCGACACGTTGGGATCTAACGTTTGTCTCTCTCTCTCTCTCTCTCTCTCTTTCTATTTCTTTTTCTAACAACTTTACGTAATATCGCTCGTAGTATCTGGAGATATCACAGACTTTGTTTTCTTTATTCTTGTTATTTTTACAGAAAATAAAAATAGGAATAATAACGAGCACGATGAGAAAATTCATATAAGCGTACGCTCAGATGTTACGTCTGTTCAGTGTTACCTACTTTTAAGGGATACGAGTCAACCATTTAACGTACATCTATACATTTCGTTACTATAATTAATCATATTCGTTGACTAAGAGTCATTAAACATTGACCAATGTTTTACTAACAATAAATGATTATAATTTTCTATTAAAATAATATAATATTTTTGCATAAAGATTTTTCTACGAAATACTATATTTAAATTGATTTCATATAAAAAAATCCAATTAATTCTATGAACAATAATATTATTTCGAATGGTAACAATAATTGATAACGAGTATATTCATCCGTTTACATGTTTTGTTAACAATTATTCGTAATTTAATTAGAAATAATATATATATAAAAAAAAAGCATCAAGTGTGTAACCTTCCATGATATAAAAAAAAAAATATGCAGACACTCTGACAATGAGTCTCAATTGACCCGTCACTGCAGTGGCAATATAGTCATTATCTACTCACTTATAAGTGAAAGGATTAAATCGATTACCAATATGTTTGTAAAGAATCAATCCGAGAAATGATTATATTTAATTCTAAGAGCACCGTTTGAAAAAAAAAAGGATTAAATCAAATTGCAAGAAATCGATCTGAGAAATAATTAAATTTAACTTTAAGTATTACATTTGAAAAAAAGAAATAAATCGATTTTCAAGGAATCAATCAAAGAAATAATTAAAATTTAATTTTAAGGTTGTATCGCGTTGATTTTAAATGAACGAGAAAAAAAAATCTTAAAATTCATTTCCAAAGAATCTAGCAGAAAAATAATTAAATTAAACATTAAGGACGGAATCGTGAATTCGAAATAAATCAAAAGTGCATTTAACAAAAGCATTAAATAAACGTATTGTATTCAAAAAAAAAAAATAATAATAAAAAGCATTGATTGGATGCAGTGACGTTAAAAGAAACATAATAGTTTAACGTAACATTGGAAAATAAAGAGATACACATTTAGTTACACGTGCATCGATCAAAAAATGCAAATTTTGTAATTCCTGTTTGATTACGCAATCCGAGCAATGCCGTCCGGTGGCACGGTGCTTCATTCATGCGATCGTTCAAAGTATCCCCTCCGCTTCTTGCACGAAGTGGTTAAGAATCATTAGAGGTAGCCAATTATAATTCGTAATATCCCAGGGCCGCATGATATCAAATAAAAAGAGACATGTTTCTCTTGAACCTAGAATACATATCCGTTTCCGGTTTTAAAGTCGTTTAAATAAAACGATATGTTTCGTTTTTCGTGTCATAGAAGAATGACGAATCAAATACGACATTTCTTTACAAATATTTTTCTATTTTTCATTGATTCCTTTTAAATCTTTTTACTACAGTTGAAAAGATAGCTGTTATTTTAATCAATGCAGAAATTGATCATTGATATACCTGTTAGTCGTATTACGCAAATAGAAATTATTCAAATTATATAAATTAAATATAGAACGAATTATTATTCACTATACTTTTCTAAATGGTATCGTTTGTTATGAAGATATTAATTGTGTTTAATTCAATTAGAATTTGTCCATTGATTATAATTAATTTAAATATATTATCATTGATTTATTCATCCTTTTTATCGATTCGTGATTAAATCATATTTATTGATCGTATTTTACAAATTATTTCGTTCCGTGTTCTATAAAAGACAAATTGAAATAGCAAGATAAATAAATAAATTCGTATGCCAAAGAATAAATGAAATTGTTTACGAATTTAAATGAAATGATCGATATATATATATATATTGGGTGATTAAGATAAGTTTTTTAATATAAAAGTTAATAAGATATATATTTACCTTTAATAAAGGTTTTTAAAAAAGGTTTTACCTTGTTCGCGTATTATTAACGTAAAACACTCGCATTTGTATCGTATTTGTATAAAAGTACAGTGTTCGTTAACGACATCTTTTTGTATCTTAATAATCGTGTATCTATATATATATATATAATTATCAGTAAGAAATTTTGCAGTAGTTTGGTATAGTAAGTTTGCACGTGCGCGTACTTACGTTGTTAGATTCTCGTTTAACTAACACGCGAAAATGAGATTTTCCATGAATACTTCGCAACATCAAATGATCCAGCCAACCTACTTCGACTATAATAATTTGATCAACGGGCTGCCATTAAATATTGCATACATCCGGCATAAGTGAAACGACGATGTTGGTATTTTTACCTGGTTTTTCTCCGCGACCAACATATTTTAGGTAAAAAATTTGCCTAAAGAAAATAAAAAAAGAAAACAACAAAAAATCCAATCGGTTTCACAATATATATAACTTTTTTAAATCAAGTGTTTATACTATTACAATATTTTTGTCGTAATATATGGAGAAAATAAAAAAAAAAAAATAAAAAAAGCATTTATTCTGACTCACCCGACGATCGCATCGCAGCAATGATTAGTGATTTACGAGCCAATTTAATCAATAATTTTCAATAAAACGCTTTTTATTTTGTTTCCGCGTTCGGACGATGATTCGTTGCTATTAATGACTTATTAAACAAATTTTTTCTTTCTCTCTATGACAGCTCATTCTTTTCGAAAATTATATTCTATTATTATTATTATTTTTGTTCCATCGTGTATTCGATGAAAAAAAAAAAAAAAAGAAACATAAACGAACGAATTAATTTTTCGATCAATTTAAACACATTAGTTTGATGTGCAGTGGTAATCAACCGCTTAAGTTTCGTATTAAGAAGCTAAGTATAATTTGGATTAGCAGTCGTAGTATTTTTAATAAGTACAAATCGCGATCGTTACGATCGTGGGATTACGTAATGACGTGGTCGGTGGCTTTGCATCTATGTATCCTGTCAGGATGTACGCTATTTTGCAATCATGAACAGAGCAATGTTTATGGCGATATCGCGTTGAGAGAGAGAGAAATAAAAAGAGAGAGAGAGGAGGGTTGGGAAGGGGGATACCCACGGATCTCGCGATACTCGCTCATTAAGGCGGGTTTCGTAATACTCCTCAGGAAAAAAACGACGCTTCGTATCATCTTTTGCTACTATTTTGCGGACGAATTATACAAACAAAATTCCGAGAAATGGTCCGACGTATATACAAATTAACAACCTTCCTCTTGATATTTGATTTCTTTAGAACGTTTTATAAAAAAAAATTCAAATTAAAAGAAAATTACTAGCAATTTTTGTCTCAGAGAATTCGAATACTGATTGAAATGATATTTTTATTATAAATTTGATCATAAAAATATTATGACTGATAGATAATATGATAAATAAGATTGGATAAAATTGTATTATTATTTTTATTAAAGTTCATGATTATTTTGTTAGAAATTTTTTTGTTTTAAATTATGACCCAAATAATGATAAATAAAATATAATATAAAATAAAATTGTGGAATAAGATTGTTCAATTTGAAAAATGATCCGACTTGTCTTAAATGATCTAAAATGATTTTCTCGAATAAATTTGTTTATTAGAAATATAATGAACGAAATGTGATGATGAATAAGGATTGGATAAAATTGAAAACAATAAGATGTATCGTTTAAAAAGCTTACCTTGATAAAGGATCGACGAAAAGAGCGACGATTATTACCGCAACGATGACGCAAGTCAAATAGATTGATGAGATTTCATAAATCTCTGATTCCGGTGGTCTGTCCAAATTATCATGTGCTCCATTACCAAATACGCAAAATTCGGCCCCACATAGTTTGATCTTATTCCAACTGGTTGTACTATTGCCACCACTGCTACCAAATTCTCCCTCGCTCAGTACTAAAAAATAAAAATAAAAAGTAATTAAATTAAATTAAATATATTAAATGTCTAATTTTTATAAGATATATATATATATATTATAAAGAAATAAAGTAAAATATAAGAAGAAAGAAAATAAAACAGAATAATGTGTAAATCTATAGAGAAATCGGCAATAATATAATGTGTTTGTAAAAACAAAAATGTTTTACTTTTCACATTAAAATACGCGCGTCGTATGGGCTTAATTGATAGTTCCGTCGTCAAGGTGATGTTAGGATCAAGAGAAAAGATCGAAAAGGTTGATTACAGTATTACACCGGAAATCACGGCCTGACTCGATCGTATTCTATCGCAAGGTGTCGTTTTCTCAAGTATACAAACGAAGAAGCTTAATTACATTTACGGCCAAGAGTTTGGAATCTTTGCGTAAATTCAAAGAAACAGAACATTTATAACCAACAACAACAAAATAAATGCATTTGAAATAACCCCGAGGTAGTATAATTAATCAATAAACAAAAAAATACAAACTTATGACGTTTTACATTATTTCTTTGTTTCCGATCAAGAAACGAATATTTTTATACGAATTACCTTTCTAAAAAACAAACCGCTATTATTTACAATCCCATAAAGTCAATTATAATTTTTCCTAAGTTTCCTCTATTGAGTATATTTGTTCATATTTTTCTAATAAAAATTAGCAAAGGATGTCTCTCGATAGGAAAATTCGTTCCGAGTATTGACTTAAATCGGATGTGTAAATTATAAAAGAACATTAGTGAATGTAAGAAAATGTTGTGAATCATTTTAAAAATAATTTAATGGAAATCAACGAGAGTCATTTGAATTTTTCTGTACGATAGTGTACATTAATTGTATAGCGACGTTGTGGATAAATCGATAACTCTAGAATTAAGTCGAATGAAATGATGATATTATAATACTATGATAACAGAGAAAGAGAAAGAGAAAGAGAAAAAGAAAGAGAGAAAACTTATACATCAGGTTACATCATCAAGTGTTGATAGGATCGTAGAGGATATGCGATACCATGTCTCGTAAAGTGCACCTACGAATGTGTTAGTCAATCGTAAATCGATTGTGCTTGCTTGCTAGCTCTCTCCGCGTTTCAAATGATCGAGAGATATCGATGTCACGGTTAGACTAGTATCTCATGGTAATCAACGGTATTACGCCCGTAATAATTTGTATTATATGGGACACAAAATATCGAATTATCGTTTCAGGATCCTTACTTTTCCATACCCCTATCTTCCTCCTAATTTTCTTATTTGTTTTTCTTGTTATTATGTTATCCTTCGGAAAATAATTTTAGCTTTTCTCAACGCGGTAAATAAATGAAAATGTTGTTCGTATTTAAAATTCAAGGTGTTTCAAATGATCGTGAATATTTAAATTTAATAAATTCAATTTTTCAGATATATTTCGCATTGTTTTGTGACAATTATCATCCACCAGTGCCTTTATTTTATTTTAATCATTTTCAAGAGGACGATTTAAATGCGGTACATCTTTTAAATCGAAAACGGTATATGATTTTGTTCTCGTTTGTAACTCATTATTACGTAACGTTTAGTCGGATACAATAGATAATTTGTTTGAAATATATTAAATGTATTAATAAATGAAGAAATAATATATTATCAATAATTTGACTTATTATTATTAGCCATTATTGATCAAAAATTTAAGAATTATTTCGAAGGATGAACATTAAGTGTATAATACTTATAACGAAATTATTGTTTACATATTATTTAATTACTATAATATTATTATTATTATTATATAAACGAATTATAAGTTTCTAATTGGAAAACAATTTATATTTTACGCAATAACGTTAAATACACAAAATAACAATTTGCTTATTAAGCGATTATTAAAGATTGGGAATCCCGAATATACCATCTTGAATATATATAAAAAAAAAATAGAGAAATTAATGATGTGTGCATCAAATTTAAATTAATTTGCATCATTTATCAAGTCCTCGGTTAAAAAAGCTTAACAAGAAAATATAATTATAAAAAAAAAAAAAAAACAAACAAAGAATATATATATATATGAAACAACATTGAGTCGATCAAATTAATAATAAAATTAAATAATAATATAATGACGTAGTACTAATACGTCAAGGGTATTATTTATTTAAAAAATTTGAAATAACGTAAAAAATTGCATTTCCAATATTGAATGTATTAATTTTGATTGGAACGGTATGTTTCTTTGTTCGAATGATACTACAGCATAAATTAGTTGAGATTTTCTAAGGATATATGAGAATAAATGAACTTCTTCGGATATCGATAACAAATTCGCAAATCTCTCGAATTATCATACACATGGTATAGAATGACATACTCGTAACGATAACGAGAAAGCGTTTCATTCGCAACTGTATAAACGCTACTAACGCGTTGATATATACACGACTATGCAAAGAAGGAAACGATCAACGTGCGCTCTCATCCGTCGTATCGTTTCCTGGCATTTACTTCGACTTTTCTAGAAGGATCTTTTCGCTAGAAGCTCAATAGCACAAACAACAACTACCAAATAAATAAAACATATATCATCTTAAACGATATGTGTACAACAAGCGACAAACTAACTTGCACAACGAAATTTCTACGATAAAAGTCATGCGTTATAAATGAATGATACGAGATATGATATACTGCAATTCGTTTCATTTTTCCCTCCGTTATTATTTTTACGAATTCGTAGAAGCCGAATCATGTTTGTTTCCAAATATTTTTCACCGAGAAGAAAATTTATAACAAATATTACCACGACACTTTGAACAATTCATTTTATCTAATTTGTAAGACACAGATTTATTATTCGATCAAATTTCACTTCATTATCTTGCGATAAATTGTTGTAACATGAAAACTTTAATCTGAACAATCATTAGTCTCATTTTCATGGGACATATTTATAACAAATTTTTTTTTGTAAATAAATGAACAAATGTGTTATCTAGGTTAATCAAGATAAGAGAAAGCGTATTATTGCGAGAATTCGAGTGATATGTTTGTTTATTAGAATATAAATTACAGGATAAATTATGTGATTATCTTGTTCATAGTTAATGATTTATTGGGAAAAGTAATTTAATTCGTTCTGATTATAAATGTATATTTATCAGAAAGAACAAATTATCAGATTTGTCAAAAATGTATTAATAATGCATGAATAGAATTCATCAGATATTTTACAAATTTTTGCATATACGAATCAATAAATTAAAATCGTTTAAATCGTATAATTTCGTAATCTTTAGAATTGAGAGAGAAAGAGAGAGAGAGAGAGATCTTTTGATTGAAGAAAATTATATATTAACGCTTATTTATAAACAATATACACGAACGAACGATTAATAATTAGTTATTAACACAAATTCTAACCCTTCATGTCGAAGAAACTTTATTACCGTGTAACTTGAAGTTTCTCCTCGTCTTATGTCGAAATTATCGTATACGACAATTGAAACGTGTTAAACTTTTATTTTCTTTTGAGACATACGTGTCTCGAATCGAATTCTTCTCGGATAGGAAGATCGCATTTTTTTCTAATTTATAAAAAACCTTTTTTAAAATATCTATTGCTAAAACGAAGAACACATTTCTAATGACAAATAACTTTTCCTCGTAAGTGTTTAATAAAAAGCAAAGAAATAATAAAGAAAAGCTATAATTAAAATAACATACGTTCTACAGATAGGGCATTCATTTATTTTCAGTTTAATCATCTCGTTTGTATTAAATTAACTTAATTATCAATTAATAACACGAATTATAGAAAAATCATTGATCTTTATTAATAAATAAATTAAATTCAATTTAAGTCTTTGACGAGATAAAAAGTATTTTGTTATCGTTTGTCGCAAGACAGATTATGGATTTATTGTTTTAAAATAAAACAAAAGATTTCTATAATTTAAAAATAAAATGGTAGACTATTAATACATCATTGCATGCAACTTTATTTTTTTATCAAGATTTAATACAACAAAACAATTTATGATATCTTGAAAGTTACTAGACACCAACAATGGTTCAGAAAATTGTTCATTGGTAATTGTTTTAAATGTGATAGCTATCTAAAGTAGGTTATCTACTGAATGCAGACAATGATGTATTAATATCTTTGCTTGAGTCGACATATAAAAATAAATGATATATACCATAGGTTATAAATACTTTCGTCAATACTTGCATCAGATTTTTTATCACAATTAACAAATTTGTATAAATGAGAAATTACAAATTTTTACAATAAAATAGATAATGATTCAAATTTGTATATTTAATTAAAAATTAATTGAAATTACTTATAATCTTAATGATAATTTAAGTTATTTTAGGATCGTGTTATAATGTTAAATCGAATTTTCCCAAAGTATTCAAATGACTCTAGCGGTAACCTAATAATATTCCGTGCGCGCGAAACTAAAACGCCATTGTGGAATTCACGTTGGCCAATAGACGCATACCTGTTACCACGATACACACGCACGGATACACATACTCAGGAACTTAACGCGAGAAGAGAAAACTTTCACCGTAGTGGCAATGCTAATAATAGGTATTATACCACTTTTAAAAGATCTTTTCCCGCGCGACCCGTACGAGCTTATGTCAATTTTATACTTTATCAATGATAACGGTTAATGGAATACTACACACGGCGCGAAAATTCAAATCTACCGAGGAATTTTGATTCAAAAAAAAAAAACAAAAAAAAAAAAAAGACATCATAACTTCTACAAACTTATTTCCGAATAATTTTAAAAAAGGATAATTTCAAATGCCGTGAAAATTTGTTTACTAATTAAACATCGAATTAATCTGTCCGTGGTATTAGTTTATTAGATGACTGAGAGAGAGAGAGATAGTCGGACAAAGAAAAGAAATCGAGAAAAAAAAGAAAGGATAGGATTATTGGTAGCTAACAACACGGTATCGGAGAATGTGTACGAAGTGGTACGGAAACCGACTATCACGAGTTTATACCGGATAAATCTTGTTTCTTCTTGCGTTCCTTATCGCTCTCACTCGCTCACTCTCTCTCTCTTTCTCTCTCTCTTTCTCTCTCTCTCTTTCTCTCTCTCTCTCTCTCTTTCTCTCTCTTTTTCACAACGACAGACAAACATCGCATCGTTTATGAGATCTATACGCGTGTGTATAACGACCTCGTGCGCGAGCATGGCTTGCTAAGGGAAAGAGTTCGCGTTTGATCGGTCATCGTCTGACTTCCTTGAATCAATCATAAACTACTTCAATACTAATAGCCGGCACTCCGGTTGCATACGAGCTGCCTTGCCCATTCATTCAAATCTCTGAATAAGCGGAGAAATGTGTTAAGTAAAACAGACAACACGTTAGCTAGCGTATAGTACGTAACGCGCTAAACTATATTAATTAGGATAATGGGAAAGTTTGAAAGAAGAGAAAGAAAAGATATAATAAAATAGATAAATAACTTACCGAGCGAAGATATGAGATTTCCCCATAATTCAGCGGTTTGCCATGCAAGGAAGAAAAATCCAAAAAATCTGACGACTATCGCATCGACCGGTTGATCTGTGAGTTTTGCATAAACACCACCAACTTGTGTCAAGTAGGTTGCTTTTGCTGCCCACATTGGTGCAGCACCGAGACCGAGTAAAACCCCAGCCGGCACTAGGGTGTAGAATCTTGGATAAAATTGTGAACCGATGTAAGGCGCGTAACAAAGCATCGACAAGCAAAGCGTCCATTTAACGGTTAACCTCTTGATGAGAAAAGTCGGTACGAAAATGCAAGATAACACGAGGGCTGCGTAAATCGCCGAAAGGGAAACAGTTCCGAGACCATCGCTCGCATTTATCGACGATTGAAGGTTAGCTGTCCCTTGGAACGCAGTAAACTGCACCATAAACGCTACCGAGACTGTACCAATGTTCTTCAAAATCCGCCACTTCTCACCCCGGGATAATTTAAATTTCCTTGATTGCGTATCATCTTCCGGTGGTGGTAACTGCGGTGGTTTTTGTGGTTCCGGTGGTATACAGTCGTTACCATCGTCCTTGTATCCTTCGTTTCTGTAACCCACACCACTCACCGTCACCGTGTAAACGGTTTCGCTTTCACCCCCGCCGCCCACACTTCTTCCCCCGTCATTCTGCGAAGCCACCATTTTACGTTTCGGCTACCTGCGAAATAATAACGAATATCTTTTTAATATTTTCTTTTTATCGTATGAACATTATTTATTATTGTTAAAAATTGTAATAATACAAGGATTGTTGTGTAAATGTAAAGAAATATTTCTTATAGTCGTTCAAGACGATTTAGGTAAACAAAACTTTTTTAACAACGTCGCGCGAAACGCGCCGACTATTATTTCCGACTCATAAAAATGATGAAAATTCATGCGTGACTCACCTATGAATTGTGTATGACTTCCAAGGTGATTATCCGATAATGACAAATGATGTATGCAGTATATACAACACGTTATATCTACCAATCGAAAAACTAACTTTGCATTGGTTTAAAGATATACCGTTTACTGTTTTCTATCGCGATCGAGAACAGCATCGACTATTTCTCGCTACCGGTAATATCTACTTGATGAAAACGATCTGCACGAGTGCGTACAATTATAATCGTAGTACAGCACGTAAGAGTCTCGGTAACTACCTCAGCGATTCATCCTCGTTCAAACATTGATTATATTTATGCAATTTTCTCCTACCTTTCATAGAATAGAATACACCGATGCGTGCAGATTATGGCAATACGTCTCCGTCACTACCGTCGCTACATCGTTTGCACGTACACATCGTTTTTTATAATATACCACAGAAATAGAGAGAGAGAGAGAGAGAGAGAGAATACCATCCTGACTATATGCTGACGTATAGAACTTCCTGTACCAGTTTAATTGCCAGATCACTGGTTGTTGCTATTGTTCGCATTAAGCCTTCTATCTACTACAGCAACAATAAGTTTATCCAAATTTCTATGACCAACAATAAATATTACTACCTCAAATGTATTAGCCTCTGTCCATTTGGAGAAAAAAAATTAAAGAAAAATATTGAACAGTGCGATCACGCATGGTAACAGCAACACATAAAAACACGAACACGTAAAAATACAAATGTAATCTTGAAATCATAAGAAACCGTAAGAAAACATAAATGTTCTTCAGTTTGGATTGCTTCAGTATCGATAAAATATATCTGTAGTTGGTGTTTGTTGAAAATATTTTGGAAAATGTTCGTTGTTGCTTTAATGGGGATAAAAATTGTAAATCTGTCTTTTTTTATTATTTATTATCTATTAAAACTTAGCTTTTATTACATGTCTAACCACGTATTACATTCTTATATGCGCTTCGGGATTTCTCGTAAAAATCATAATGATCGAAACCGATCGAACGTGCTTTATCTTATATTCTTCGTGAGTATGCCAAGTTAATATCTTAAGCGTGACGTCAAACCTGTCAGAGTCGTTTTTGAACAAAGCCTGATGTCATTAAGTTCAACTTTAGCGGCTTACCTTGATAAATTTCCTCTTCTAAAATGCAGAGTATTATTTTCTATTTTAAACATTCGCGTTAATCCTTTGTTTTTGTTTAATAAACTAGCAGAACCCAGACGACTTTTTCTTTTTTTAGTATTCTCATTTTTGGAATGAATTTATTAATCATTATAAACCGATATTTTGATTACAACGATTTGTCCTAAAGTCGCGAATAAAAGAATGAGTTAAATCAATTAGAATATATTGAACTTTTTTATTTTTACAGATCACGCTTCTTGTCGAACAGGTTTTCCTTTCATTTTCCTTAGAAAACAAAAGAAATACTAAGAAACATGCAAAGTAAATGATAATTTTATCAGAGCGATGACTAAAGTAATATTACAGTATTCTTTCCATCCAACAATTTGACTTATTCGTACGTGAATTTATGCATAATTTCGTAAGATAATCGCAGCTGCATAATTTCTTTAATTTTCTGACTTGATGATCAAAAATGAGTTGTAATATTGTTTAATTCGATATCAGGAAAAGAATAAGTTTTTTTAACGATCACGTATTATTTCTACGATTTATTATAATGGCCAATTATTTTTACTTTTTATTAATATTAATGATTTATTAAAGATATTTAATTTTTCACCTATTAATTTTTTATCTCACTATATTGCACATATATATATTTAGAATTATAGTTTTTTATATTATTAAAGTTATACTTCTTTTAGCGCGTTTGGGAAAAAGTGATGAGAGTGTATTACACAGAATAGATTTATCGAAATGATAAAATAATTTTCAAAATAAATAAAATTCCCAAATATTGAGTCGTTGATTGATTACGTTGACTGATTAAGACACGTAACTTGAATGAATGGTTTAAGTTTAATGAAAATACCGAGGGCGAGGGAATTGAGAAGTCGAAGCGATCCGCCTTGCACTTTCGAATCGACGCAAGTCGATCAGCTTGAGTTAACACCGAGCATGAGTTATGTGGACGTCCTTGCGGATAACCTCAAAGCCGAGTTGCACCAAGCAACTCACCATCGTGCATCATCGTTGTCGTTGTTGTCATTGTCGTTGTTAGTAGACTCTTATATTTAATGTTATGTGCATATACAATTACAAGTATCTCTTGCATAGATAAGTTAACAAAAATGATTCTTAATTTACGGATATTGATAATCTTTCTAAAGACATTGTTTATAAATTAATATTCAATTGGCAAATGAATTAAATTAAAAAAAAAAAAAAACAAAATTAAACATATAAACAAGGATCAACCTGATTAATCAGAATTGATTAGTTAATCAAGATCCAATTTGATCCTTAAGATCCTTGACTACTTTAAATTATTAAGAACTTAGGATGAAATTAAAATGCGTTAGGTAGATGGTTTTAAAAGTATTCATAAATTTCAAATTACAAGCTCGCACTACTGCATTATAATCACATGTTACGTACACATGTATTTATGTCCTATACATCTCTCCCTTTCTCTCTCTCTTTCTCTCTCTTCATTTCTTTCTTTTTTTATTTCGTTAGTCTTATTATAAGAATGGAAAAGAACACGTAGGAGAGCACGCTCGTAGATTCGTTTGTCGTAGATGTAATCGATTCGAGTGCGTGACCGGTCGGTGCCGCGCCGTGACACAAACCGCGTCGCGCATCCCAATTAAGTGCCACTGATTGTGAGAGATCGCCGATCCTCGGCCACTCCCTCTTATCTTCTTTACCCCGACCACCCCCGCTAACCGTTTTACGTTTATTTTCGAATACCTCGTTCGAATACCTATTCTTATTCGTCGTTAACGAACGACTGCTTTCCATCTCGATCGATAGATTCCAAAATAAAACAATCGTTCTGCACGATCTTTTAATTAGACCTCTTCTTCACCATTTATTATGCAAATTATATTACTTTCCGATTTGTTTTAACGCAATCATTTTTTAAATCTAAAATTTCATCATTAATGATCAATTTGTGTATACAAATTTGTTCTTTTTTTTAAGTTATATTTCTATTGAAACGTTTGGGAAAAAATAATGATGATTTTTTTTGTATTATAACACGAAATTACTGACACGTTTAAATGCTCAAATTTGAGGTGTTATTATAAATATAAGGGTTAAAAAGTATGAAATAAGGAAGAAAGTTATAAACAAATTTACAAGTTAATTCGCTCTCGTCCGGTTATAAAAAATAAAAAACCGTCTTATTCGGTTGTAATGACGTTCGCAAATGACTGTTTAAAGATGGCACATAGACACGAAGGTGACGAAGCTACAAAGTGAAACAAGGCAAAATATAATCTATACATTGCATAACTAGTAGCGAGGATCCGGTCGTGCCAGGTAGGGGCGATAACAATAGAATTCGTGTTGTATAAAATAACGCATATGCGCGACAACGCTTTCTTTTCTCCTAAATGTTTTTTTTTTTCATATTTATTTGTCTTTTATTTCTTATCTATTTGTTGCGGTAAATTTTTGATAAATTTTCTATTCCGCCAAGTGTGTATGCCTTTTTTAATTAATAAAATAAATAAGAATTTATATGAAAAATCAAATTAAAATGATGACAATCAATTAAACAACAACAACAATAATAATAATAATAATAAATAACAATAGAATAACGCTAATAATTAAAGAGATATTAAAATGGAAAAAATGATGTTTACGATTTATATTTAACATAGAAAATTATTTCAACGATAAAATATCTTGTTTACAATATTTATTTCTATTACTAAGAATCTACTTAAGTTGTGCATTCTCTCCTTTTCTAAGAACCTATGCAACGATAAAAATCACCGCCAATTCAGCAAATATTTAGAATCTACGTGCTGGCTAATCAGTAACGCATCAAACCGAAACGTGTCTCCCCGACAAAACATCATTGCTATAATAACAGCATTCTTAATTCTAAAAACAAGAAATTTAAAAAAATACGACGAAATAAGCAAGAAACAAAAAATTAAAGGCAGATCTTTTCAATGGAAAAAAACATTTGCCGTATTTAAAATGAAATAATTCAATGACACATTAAACTTTTTATCCGTGCATTATACATCTAGTTATAAGAAAAAAAAAACATTGATTAGGCTATACTAATGAATCAAAACACTAATAGATTAAAAACGATCTGAAACTATAATCGTTTTTTCGTTAATCTGAATATTTCAAAACAAATCTGATTTCTTGATCGTTTCGGGTGTGTTCATTCTGAACGTGCACACACACGCACACGCAAATAATACTCATACGTAAACAGATAATCAGTAGTACTAGCCACGTGTGTACTATGCTGACTAAACTCTTATCAATAGCAATTAACGATTATGTGTTACGATGTTTTCATTAAATTAGAAAAAAAAGAATTATAGAACAATAGTGCAGATAATTTTGAAAGTGATTTATAAGTTGCAAAAAATTCGCAAATAAATCGTAAAATGAATTTTGTTTCATTTTCTCGCACGGAACCATTGATCGTTACAATTTTTGTTTTTCTTAATAAAAAGAAAAAAACAACAAATTGGTAGATGTTAGATTCTAGACTCGTCGGTAGAAAGTAAATTTGCAATTGCTCAAAAGGTTAGCCGTTAAGTTAAAAAATAAATGATGCAAGGCGCCTCTCGTTGCTTATTTACTTCTTCTTCTTCTTCTTCTTCTTCTTTGTTATTTTTTTTGTCGTTTATTCGCGAGACCGATGTCGACTTTCACGATGAAAATGCAGAAACTCGATCCGCAAAACCTTGGCTCTCGGGTGGAATTCACCTCGCGAACCAACGACGACTAAGCCGTAAGAATAATCGTAAGGTGGGCTGTACCAGTTATCCTCCTGCCGAGTACAAACGTCCTTCGAACTTTAATATTTTAATCGGGAACGAAATATTTTTCTTAGCGCCACCAATTCTTTCCGGCGCCATACGATCAAATCAAATTCCTTTCCCCTACTCTTTCCCCAATTATTCTGGAATTTCTGTTCGTGAAAAAAGAATCGCTGGTATTTACTTTCGGTTTCCTTTTATTCCGAATTTTTAGCTTCAAGTACGCGAAACCCGTGAACAATACAATTTTTTGTTCATTTCAACGAAAAAATGAAAAAAGAATTGAATTTTTTGTTTTCCTTTTAAATACAGAACTTTTTGTTTATTTTATGCGCCATGTAATTTTGTAAAAATTAAATACGACAACTTTCGTCCGGAACCATACGTTCTACTTTCAAAAATAAAGCAGTTATTCGGCCCGTTTTATTTTCCCCCCATTGGCTCTCTCTCTCTCTCTCTGTCTCCGACATTGTTTGTAAATTGATCCGCAAAAAAAAGAAACCGAACAAAACGGTCACAGAAATGCTATGTCAGCTTTGACGAGCTCCCAACGAGAATAATGTATGCATAAAAACGTCATATATACCCTATGTTATAATAATAATGAACCAACGATTACGCAGTTAACGAAATAGATATTATTATAAGTAATACATAATAAATCAAATATCACATTACAAAATAAAATAAATAGAATAAAATATGTAATTGATATACTCGTACCTAACACTCATATACATAAGTAATAAGTAACAAAAATACATAAGTATGTCGTACTTAAGGAAAAAACTGTTGGAATTTATATCACAAACCGCGACATCGATAAATTAGTAAGTCTATAATAATATAACTAATAAAAATACATAAATACAGGAAAAACTGGAGCATCATAATCAATATTCAAAAAAACATTGGCAACATCAAATCAGGATTCATACAAATCAGACTTATAATATATGTAGGATAATTCACTGAGTGAATTTATAATTCTGTTTAGCTCTGAATCAACTATCCAAAAAGCTGAAAAATGCAAAATATGTTTACAAATTGTCTGGAAGACAACAACACAAAATCAAACACTTACTGTATTTTGATAATCTTAAATTTAGACACACGCATACATGTAAGCATCTTAAAAGTAATTCTATTAAAAATGAAAGCAATAGTAAAGTAAAAGTATAACAATAGAAATAATTTAAGATCGTAAGGCAAAAATAAATCATTTCCTATTATTAAAGCAACAAAGAATGATTATATGATTTGGTAGAAAATGTATTATTAGTACAAAAAACAAAATAATACTAATTGATGATAATGATAATGATAATGATGATGATTCATATAATATTAAATGAAAAATATTCATGAATTTTATATGATACTGGAATAGAAGGAATGAAACTAGTTGAAATATTTGCAAAAATTATCCTTACTATACATTCTTAATTATTGTAATGAAAACAATAGCTCTAGTATTAGGATTATGTATTAGGAAACAACGATCAAAGTATAATTATCTAGATGAAAATCGGTCGAGTGGAATTTTTGTGAAATAACTAGTCTGAAATAGTTCTGCTTCATTTCGTACGATAACCGACATTGTTAGAAAATCTTTTTCACTATTATCGTAAACCTACATGTCGAGAATGAACGTAGTGTAAATCACGTTAGCCTTCGTTACAAATACGAAAACCTTTCTTTGCCTTTCCAGGGTCGAAGACGACCTCGTTCCGTTCGTTTAATGCTAAGATAAGGAAACCTTTTTGCATAAAGAAAGTTTCGATTACAATATTTATTTATATACGTGTATGTAAGATAATGTTCCTGTTACTTATTATTACATTATTATTATTTTATTTTATTTTATTGAGATTACAACAAAAACGAATCAACACTTCAGGGACGAATTTAGACACGGTCTTTATGGACCGCAAACTCAAGACCCCGTTTTAATCAAAAAGGCCCCCTTTCATGGTAAAAAAAAAAAAAATAAAAACAATTTCTCAACAAAATGGCGAATGAGTTGATAGAACAAATTCAAACTTGATTTTATTGGGTAAACCCTCAAACAACATTAGCCTAGGGACCGCAAAATTAACAGTTTGTTAAAAATAAACATTCGGTAATAAAATTATTAACAAATGTTTATTTCATAAAAATAATAATGTTTTATTTCAAGCAAAATTATTCACGCGTGTATTTTTCGAACGTGAAACATCTGCCATATTGTTTGCGCAAGATAAAATGAAAAATAGATGCGATCATTGGACCCCAATTTGATTATATAAAATTGCAACAACAACAACAACAACAACAATAAAAATAACAAAACTAAATAATAATAACAACATATTTAAATAGATAAAATAATAGCCGAAATATTTTACGGCGAGACGGAAAGTTATTCATCCGATTTAAAACTTGTTTACCAGTCTTTCAGTGAAACGAATTATCGAAGCCACGTGGCTAGAGCGTGCGCGTTGTATTCGTTGCGGTTTAGAAAGTCGTCGTCAGGGATTAGCCTGTGAACGTTTCGATCGTTTTACAAGGAATCGCCAGGTGAAAAGGTGCGCCTATATTTATTATTATGCTACGTGTGTGTGTGTGTAATTTCTACGTATACTCGCTTTGGTCAGAGATTCAAAAGTTCATTACAAAAATGTAAGATTTTGTTACACGCAATTAATTTAAATAAAAAAAATAAACCTATCTTTCGTAATCTTTTTTCTTTTCCTTCCTTGTTTTTTTTTTTTATTTTTTTTTTTTTTAATGATCTAAATCATACTTCGAAGTAAACCTAATAATCAATCTTGATGTATATTTATAAAGTTTTGAATTTATCGTCCCAAGACGATATTTCTTTTTTTTTTTTTTTTTTTCTTTTTCTTCCTTTTTCTTCTTCTTATCGAGAATATACATACGTGTAATTGTGTATGCGTAATATTGAAAGCAATCTTAACGACCTACCATAATGTCAAATTAAACAAGATTAAAATCGAAATGTGTTCGAACATATTCGTGGCATTCCTTTTTTTTTTTGGAGTAAATTTGTAATCTAAAACGTTTTGAGTGCATCGTAGTAAATTAGAAAATACTGTGATCTAAAGATGCACAATATTTACCAATGTAAAATTGTAATTAAAATATTAGATATTGTTTAATAAAAATGAATTAGGGTATATTATTCTCTGATCGTCCTCTAAGAACATAATGCAAATTTGACGTGGCAGTCAACGTGTCAATTCTTGTTTCCCCACCGAGAAGTAAGAACAAGAAGTAACTTTCACAATCAGTTTATATTCCGTGAATATTTTGAAACGGTCGTCATAAGCGCTTGTTATCAAATATTTATCGATATTTCTATAACCAACTGCGAGACAAATGTCGTTGCTTGTAGCTTGTGGCCATTAAATGTATCAATAGGGATCAACAACAAAAACAAGAACAAAAAAAAAGAAATGTGAAACATTACACGTAGCAATTGGAACAAATGTTTTTCAAATATGTATATATACAAATGTATTCTTAAAACCAAACTAAAACGTAAAAGAATGCAAATATTTTTCTCGGATTAGGTCAGAGTATCAATTTCAGGGCTACGTTATCAACAAAATGTTTCTATCAGTTGGCTTATGTTGAAAATGACAAGAGAGACAACGGCAAATTCCTCGTAGTTACTTCAGCGTAGAGACAAGACTTTATGAAATTCAAATGCGAAACGATGGTATCTTACTAAGCTCGTATTCCCATATATCGTCCTTTCACGTTTCGATACACGAAACTCAATTCCAAGTCACGTGCGCTTGTTGTTAGTTCGCAAGCTAACTAAATTTTTTTTTTCCTCCTGCCTCGATAAATTAATCCAACAACGACATTACGAAAATATTTTTTTATTGCTATCGTATTCCATTATAAACGCCTTTTTTTTTGTTTTTGTTATTACATGTATATGGTAATATTCGAAATGTTTAAGATTTTGTAAAAGTCCGTTTGATCGTGACCCGATAAATGGAATGATATGATAGATAATAATTAGATACAAGTCAGATAAAATCCAAATTTCGTAATCGCATTTTGATTACGATAGCGGAGGAACGGTATTTCTATTAAATTATCGAAGAACATATGCCACTTGGGAAATTTTTAATAAATGGGTGCCTGGAAAAAAAGTGTTTTTTTTCCTCGGAAAGGAAAGGAGAGAAGACAGATGTAATTAATGAACAATCTAAATTTATATAAAGAGAAACATAAATATACCTCAATCAATTATTTTTTAATGGTACAGTTCTAATAATGGCCTACGTTACACAATAAAAACTTGTAAAACATAGCCAATTAATTAAATTTTAACATACTTTGTGATAGAATTTCTAATTAATGTTAATGCATATTCCTAATATTGCCATTCATCGTTTAACGACAATATTTTCTGATTATTTTTCCAGAAAATAAATTATTCCTTTTTTTTTTTCTCAAACTTGGATATTAAATTTTTCCTTTTTTTTTCCTCTTAAGGTAGAGATACAGATCTGTGGGATAAGGTTTCGCAAGAATTATGGAATGAAACTTGTCATACACCTGCATCAAATCAATTGATACTCCAACATAACACAATGACTGTGAGATTAAATTTATAATTGATATTCATGTGTATTTGTTAATGTTGGCATTCATCGTTTAAAGGCAATATTTTCTTCTTTTTATAGAAAAATAAATTTTTTTCCAAACACCCACTGAAATATTATTTCCATTATTCGCGAACAGTATATTGCATTCATTTCCGTGATAGATATGGATACTATATTTTTTTTCTTTTTTGTTTCCTCATAAGGTAGGGGTAAAAATCTGTGAGATAGGATTTCGCAAGAATTACGAAACGAAACTTGTCCTGCACCTGCATCAATTGATACCCCAACACAATGTTGCCTATTTGAATTCCTTCGCAATGTGTCACACTAGAATAAACGTGCGTGTATATATGACATATGTATATGCACACAAGTATATATATATATATATGCTTATGTATTATGTTAAATATCCCGCACAGAAAAGAGCCGATGAACTTTCATCTCGTTCCAAATCACGCGACCATGCTTGAGCCTCATTGTAATGTATTCTAATGTTAACATAATTAACGATCAAAGTTCGGAATAACTCGATCTAGCTTATTACGGAAAATTTTTATTATCTATGATATAATCTGAGATGGAATAAATTTCAACGTTTCAAGAAGACATTAAATCATTAAACCGTTAAAACTAAACCGTACTATATTCGCGTCAATTATATATTTTTTGCCCTTTTTTTTTACATTCTTCGTTAAAAGATGAAGAAAATCTTCCAATTGTAATATTTTTCTGCTTGGTTTAATGATGATCTCAATTATCGATACAAACTATCAAACAAATTTTATAATAATCATTAGAAATATATCGTCGGAAATAAAAGCTTAACAAAAGAAAAATGTTATTACAGAATAATGTAATCGTCGAATGCGAAATTTCTAACTTCGTGCTTTTTCTTCTTATTATTCCTTATTACGTAAGAATTTAAACATTAAAATTCGTGTCAATTTGTGTAATATTGCATAAAAATTGTAATATACGTAATTATTAAATTAAAAATTATACTTAATATTATAATTAATGGATGCAAGTAAAGATACCATGAATTTCATTACGATTGCATGCCATTTTTCATGTTAACGTTTAAAAAGTTTACGTATTTATGTCTCTAAAATTAATATAAATTTTATACCAATTGGATTCTTCAAAATGTAATTTATTTATAATAAAAAAATAAATAAAAGAAATTTTTCAAACTAATCAAATTGCAATGTTGCACGCAACAAAATTAATTTTAATCAAAACTGTCATTTCCTCTCGAGTATCTCGTTTGTGTAATTAAAATTCAAGTAATAATTATGTAATTAAAAATATAACAAAAAAAAAAATATATATATATATAAAAATATCATAAGAAGTTACATTTAACAAGTATAGTTTTAAGAAGAGATTACAATTAAAAACAAAATACAAGCTTTAAGTTGTCAACTAATTGTAAATTAAAATTAATAATCAGATAAACTATAAAAAGATCGATTAAATTCAAAGTTATTATTTTTATTGCAATTATCATTCGCGTAACGAAAAACAAGTCACACGTATGCAAATGCGAAACTAAATTTGTGATTTATGTTCTTGAATTCAAATCAACAATTCTGCCGTGTTTTCTCTTCTTATGAGGGGGAGAGTAAGAGGAGGGAATAGATGTCATTTTCAAAGACTAAATTAATGCAAAAGAGAGAGAGAGAGAGAGAGAGAGAGAGAAGAAGAGATACAAATATCTCTCGGAGAAATCTATTATTTTTTAATGGCACTGTTCCAAATAAGCCTTTGATGGTCAAAACAACGCCATTACGTTTGCACCGTACAGCAAACGTAACTCAAAGAAACATTTCTTTGATATGTAAAAAAGAAATAAAAGAAACAAAAAAAAAATAGAATAAGAGGCAGAAAAGTGACGTAAATACAGAAAAAGAAAAAGAAAAAAAAAAAAAAAAGAAAGATAATGAATTCGTCCGATTGTAAATAAAATATTGAAAATATTTGGATATTTACTTTCACAATTGAGGAAAGAGAAGGCATACCTATCCTACGTTAAAAATGAAGCCGAAATAAGTGTTGAAATATTGTTAAGTCAACAAAACCATTACTTACGTTTTAAAAGTTGTAATATCTTTCCTTTGAGAAAGAATCAGCCAAGTCCACCGTTCCTTCGTCTTCTTTTTCTCGTCGATCTTCCTCGTCGTAAGAAAATCGAGTGAGCCGTACTCGCAAAAGAATCTTCCAATGATCGTAAAAATAATGTCTTCGTAAGTAATAAAATTCGATAAATTAAATATCGTAAATTAGATTTCGGTGACGTATCGAACCTCGTTTTTCCTAATCTCGAGATATTGACCGTTTCTATAACTTTGTCTATCTCGATAGAGAAAATTTGAGGGATAGAGAAAGAGAAAGAAAGCGAGAGAGAGAGAGAAAGAGGAGAGTAAAAAGAGAGAAATATTACGATATTCTCTAATTTCACGCACGCAACTATTCTCAAAATCGTCAAACAAAATCGATATTAATATTCCTCAATATTTCGATTCTCGCGCGCTTTTTTTGTTTCCCCCTTGACGAAGTTAGAGAACGCGTGCGCGCAATAGATGACAAGAAAGAGTACAAGATAACGAGATAGAAAGAGAAAGAGATAGATAGATAGAAATACGGAACCAGACGGAGAGTGTATAAAAAAAAACGTTTAATAATTTAATAAACGAATTATAAAAAATATTAATTCAAACAAATCTCTCGACCCGAGCTACGTCCGAACAGTTCGGGGGTTCGAAGACAACTGAACCTGCCAGCGGACTTTGGAATCGGTGAGCGGATTCGGTTCGCCGACTCGAGTTTGTCGTTCTCCTTCTAACTTTTCTCTCTCTCTCTCTCTTTCTCTCCCTCTCTCTTTCTAACAATACGTGCATATACCATAAACGCTACATAACTTATATATACATATACATGCACACATATACATTTATATACACACCTTCATTTTCTTTCTTACTTACCTTCCATCCATTTTTCTTACTATTTATCTTTTTCTACAATGCGCACAAGCTCGTTTGTTCGCCATGTATTTCGTTCAGGAACATTTCAATTTTACTAGAATATTTTACCAAGTATATACGGTAACACCATACTTATCCTTTTCCACCAATTGTTCACTATGTCGTATACTTCATCGCACCCATATATATACACACATACATACACACAAGTAAGAATATTTAACATTTTCTGTAAATTATGGGATACTTATATTCTTTCCTGTATGAATCTACATGTCTTAATTTGTGTTTTATATTATTTTAGATACTTAAGAATATTTTTATTTAAATATGTACACGCGTGCGAACATTCAGTATTTTACGTAAATTATCGGATATTTGCTTTTTTCTTATATGGATTTTATACGTCTTATAATTTATTTTATATTATTTTATATTATTTTATATATATTTAAGCTTATTTTTAACAACACATAAACGCACACATAGGAATACTTGCTATTTGCTGTAAATTATCGGATACTTATTCCTTTTTGGACAAATTTATTTAAACAACTATTAAACTTATTTTAAATTTATGCGATCACGTATGAGCATATTTGTTTCTTATTAAAAAGTAATGTTTTCTTGATTATTGTCATTACAAAAATCGATACTAAACTTAAATGTTGCATTGCAATTAAAGTAATGCGTGGTATCATAAACACGCTTAAGTATTTCGTAAAATATTTCTGATTGAACAGACAGAAAAATGGCAAAATTGATCCTACCATACGTACTCAAACTTTTCTATAATATTTTTATTAGATTTTCTTTCAGATATATAAATAAAAATCTAGAGATAGAAAAATTTAAACTAATTTAAAAATAAGTTTTAGATAAAATATTAATGCGAAAGTTTCGTTCCTATATTAACCTTGACAACAATCCTAAAGTCTTGTCACGATGATCCGCACCCACAACTAGAGAAATCGAGGTAATTCGTGAACGTATTGAATATTTGACACGATAGATTATCGAACGTACCAATGACTCCTAAAATTCACTCAAAACTTCACGAAATTTGACATCTTCGTTCGTCATAAAATATGAAAAATTAAAACAAAGATAATACTTAAAAGAATACCGTATGATTATTAATGTGCCGATAATTATGATATTTGGTCTGAGTCAAAAAATTATATAAATTTATTTAATGATTTATTTTATAATATAGAAAAAAGTATGTATATCATAAAATTGATTTTTCCAATTTTTTGACTTACAATACTGTCATAATTACTGGCGTATTTGATAAGAGATTAATTAATATAATCAAATTGCTACATTTTTTTCCCATCTGGCGCACGTCAAAAAATAATGGAACCAAAAAATAATAAAAATTAGGCGATATTTAAACGTCCTTGGTACATAATTACCATACGTAATTCCGTATGGTTATACACACTTGATTTGATCAAAGTATATGTAGATATGAATAAAAAACAGATATTTTCGAGATGAGAGCAAACGAAACCACGAAAGATATAACCTTCGTTCGAGGTTTTGTAAACGATGACAAAAATGAATCGATGTGTTGCCGATGAAAGTTTATCTCATGATTATTGTTATATAGGAAACACTTGTTTAATTATCAGCCATCAGGTCCTATAGGGATACATAAATTAATTTCATTATAAATTTTACTTTGAAGTTTGTAACGTCAATGCTTTGCAATGAAGTTTAACAAAGAAAGAATTATTATGACCGTGAGTCACGTTATTTTGTCGTCATGTTGATGTATCACTGTTTTCGAACGATTATAATTCCATGTGTTGAACGATTCAACGTGAACAAAAATGATGGCAAAATTGCTAAGACGGGGGAATGCCACCTTCCCCTTCTCCGCTTCCCTTTCCTTCTTCTACTCGTCATTTTTCATCCTTAACCCGACGATAAGAAAACGTGCATATAATTCTTTCATTACTGCCATTCAATATAAAATAAAGTACGCACAAAATTTGTAAATTCCTAGGAAATAGTATCTGATTGAAAACAACTCGTGATAAGAAACATTACATCTTTTTTATTCAATCAAATAAAAACTTATTCGGTTGAAAAAAATATTAAATTATATTAATTTTATCTATATGACAATATTTGCTACCCCTTCTGTAATTAAAAAATATGAAAAGTGTTTTTTTTCCTTCTCATTGATTGTGCCAATGAATCGTCGTTAAGAACGATCGCAGAGTTTATAAAAGAATTGTGTACACAGGAATGTAAAATACGTCAAAAATCAATCAAGTTGTCTTCGTTCGTTGCCAAATGTTTGAACGTATTATCTTAATGTATTTTCTTCTTGGTTTTTCTTTATTTGTTTCATTTGTATCAATGTGTTATTACGTAGCATAGGCGCCGGTGATAACCATTTTATAAAGGCTTATTTTTCAAATTTTTTAATCCAATTTGATTAGGATTATTAACGTATCATTGATTCATAAAACATTCTTAATTCGGGAGCATTTTTATTAAGCCGGGAATATTTACGAAACCAAGAGATGGTTTCATTTCAAGCATAGTTTGATTAATTAAACTAATTTAAAATGAATGTTGGAAAAAATAAACAATATTAATAAGACGACACTATATAATTACTGATGCAATAATAATTTATAAGTCCTACAAATTAGTGAAATAATTTTTACTAATAAATAAATAATTACGCAGATATATATCTGCGTTTAAATATTGCCAGAAAAATGTTGAAAACAAATAATCGTGCAAAATAATATCTTACAATTATTTTCCACGCACTTTTAATAAGATAACGAAATAAAATATATCCATAAGAAGAATATTTTATTAAATTCTACGGACTCTTCTTGGTACGGCTGGCCGCCATTTTGGTGCCTCCACAATAACAAAAATATGCGTCCGAAGGCAATGAAAAGTTACCTTACCTGCATGGAAAATATATTATCGCAGAAGGACAGTAGTTGGTTATCCGATTACGTAAGAAAACCATGTATCGTCATTTATACAAAGTAATCGCGAACGCCATGAGCATCGGCAAAATCAAATTGTTTCGCAAAGATGCCCCCTGAAGACGTGACATTACGTGCTTATCGCGAGAAGCACTTTTTTTTCCAAATTACACATTTCTACCAACGTTTCGATTCTTAAAAACGAATGTTCTTTCTTTTTTTTATATTTATACTTCATCAATAAAATAAAATATATGCACATAGATATTACGTTAAGGATTTATCGATAAAAGAGTTTATGTTTTATTGTTTAAACGATCAGAATATTCGTAAGAAAAAGAATTATCAATAAAAAGAATGTTTTTATTATGCAAAGTGTAGTCTTCGTAATCTTGGTTGTTTTTGTTTGATATTAGAATGAATCTAGAAGGAAATTCTCTGAACCTAGGAATTCCTGAACCAAATTATACGAATCTAAATCAACTCAACTATCTGTAATTCTGCATTTACAGAATTACTTTTTTCTAGGAATTTAATTGTTGGTAAGACAATGATTAAACGACTGATAATATTTATCTTTGCAAACATGATTTTGAAATAAATAATGATGATCCTATGATCGATAGGAAAACTTTCGTTAACCCAGGTAACTTTTTCCCAATTTGGAGACTATCTTCTATTTTTCTATCTTTTGAATAGACATAGCATGAAATATTTTTACCGATCAGGTATTTGTCGCTTTTACGTTATTACGTAAGATCGTTGGTGTCCTTATAATCCGAGGAACCATGGCCTACTTCGAGGTATTCACACCTTATCCGCAATACAATCCACCGATCAATAATTCACATTACGATTGACTAAATTTCTTATGCATATCGTTAATTTATTCTGTAAGAAAAAAAAAGCTAGTAAACAAATTAAAAATTTTTATATTTTTTTTTGGCACGACTATAATAAAACTGTTTACTATTATTTCGTACCTATTTTTAAGTTCATTAGATTTACATTCTTATGAGACGATAAAAGTAACAAAAATAAGTTTACGTTAAATCTAATATTTGCATAAATATTATTTGCTTGATTTTATATTGTTTTAATTTCGTATAACTTTCGTAGAACGTTTTATTTTTACAATTGTATACATTATAGTATATTTCGAAGCATAAATTTTTAATTTATCCAAAATTGCCGTTATTTAATGTTACGCATTTCCTATTGTCAAAGTAACTTTTACAAGGGTAGATTGAAAATTTTTAAGTAGTTTTGAGTCTTTTTAGTAGAAACTTTTTTTTAAATATGCATATATACGCGCGCGTATTGTATGTATATGTTTATAGAATTTTTAAAATTTCAACATTCACTATATGCTTCAAAATGTCTACAGAAATTTATGCTGCAGTAACAATGAATGTAATATTAATGGCGATATGAAATAAAATTATAATAAGAAATAATAAAAAATATTACTTATATTAATTATAAAAAGCATCAAAATAATGTTATCAGCATTTATCGACATATTGCGATATTATCAACCATTAATCTACCTTGCGGAAATATCGGGAACTAAAAAGTCGCTAATTAGTTCTACTATACATCAATAGATGACGCGAATAATTGTTTTAAATTTAAATATAAATGTAATAGAAATGTAATATTTGACAACGAAAAATATATATTTAATAAAATCTACCAATAACAATAGATTAATTTTTATAAAAATTGAAAAAGAACTATCAAGAACAATAAAATATCTTTCAATATTACCTGAATGTCTGTTTTATCAGTGTATTTTGTCAAAACTTGTATGAATAAATGGAAGACACTCGATATAACTTTCAAACATAATTTGGTACCAAAATCATGGTGAATAATTGTGACGATAGCCAACCGGTATTACTAAGAAATTTAAAAGTTACTAGATACCGATTCAATCATTTAGTTATTAGATACTAATATTACATTAACTTTAAGACAAATTGGTAATTTTTAAGCTAATATATACATTTTATAATAACAACAGAACATATTTCGATTAACTGGCGTTAACAATCAATTTTATAAGCAATGCAGCAATGACAAAACAACTTTTAACTATTTAGCCAATAGTAGACTTTTAACAATGCTATTCGGCTTCATTGGCAAATGATATAGTCGAAAGTTTTGCTATTGGCCATACTGCTGATAAAATTACTCATTGATTCAAGTTGAAGTGGCCTATAATTTGTTTTTTAATTAATCGTTAGGTTAACATATTAATATTTGATATAATAAAAAAACAGATTCTCCCATTTAATAAACCCTACACTTTATAGCCACTTACAAAAAGATACACGACACAATATAACGACAATTAAACAGCTAATGACGTAAAGGGAATTTCACTAATGACCAATTAGAACACTCGGTAATAAAATTCTTCTAAAATACATCAGGAAGATGCAATTTCATTCGAAGTAGCCTTAATCTTCACAACTACGTGATTTGATCCAAAATTAAACATTTTGAATTAAAAATGAAAGTAAAAAAAGGTATCAAAAAATTGATCTTGCGAAACATAGATTACGTAACTTATACTTATTTTTAATATTTTTTAAATTTAACGATTTCATTATTTTTTAATCTTTCCTGTTATAATTGTAGGTACCCTGTTAGCCGATATTATTTTAGTTCAAACAGGATGATGTATAATTAATCAATTATTAATTAGGAATACCCTATTCTACACATGACTTCTGTAGTTCGTCATTTGTTTAAACTTCATATTTACAAGAATAAATAAAATAGAAGGAAATACTTACAATTAAAATTAAATTCCTAAAAAACAGCAAAAATAAAAATATCCTGTTGGAATTATCCTAAATGTCAATGGTAATGAATAAAACATTGTCTGTTTAAAAATATCCAATATTGTTAATTACTGGAAAAGTCAAATAAGCAGGGCATACTCTTGTCAATAATTTAAATCCATTAGCTAAAAGATAAAATGTATTAGAAATAATGTATATAACTTATCTTACATATTCATAAATATATAGAAAATATGAAGGAAGGTATGAAACAATAGGAGCGTCAACGAATGCTGAACAGAAAGAAAGAAAGGAAGGAAAAGAGAAAGAAAGAAGTAAACTTGTCTCGTTGTAGATGCGGTGTAGAGCCCAGTAAGTATGTAATACTTATATATACTTACGTAGGTGTCTGTTAAAAGTAGGATGAAGAGGAGGTGGTGGAGAAGAAGGGAGGAGGTTGCGCATGGTCGCTTGGAGGGATCGCGTTGAAACTTTCGTCACGGTATGTCTCCCTCCGATCGATCGTAGTTGTGGGTGAAAATACTTATATTCTGGTAGGTCTTGTGAAGAAATTAGCGCGAAACAAATATTATGTTCCGGCATTAATCTAAGGATGTAAGTAGGTCCTGGTAGAAAATACATCCGTTTGAATCATCGAGGCATACGTAGTACTTTTTTCGAACTGGTATCAAACTCTACTATTCTCGCTGTCGCGTGTAGAATTATTTTATATCGGCCGAGCAGCCGCCATCTTGTCTTACTTTAGACGGACAGAGAAAGAGAAGACGAAAAGATAGAGAGAGAGAGAGAGTGTGTGTGTGTTGAGAGAGAGAGAGAGAGCGAGTGAGAGAAAGAGAGTGAGAGAGAGATAGATAGAAACGGGCCGTGGCTGTGGTATAGTCCGTCATAGTGACAGCTTGGTAAAAGAAGCGTTCGATAGACGGTCGGTGTTGATGCGGTGCGCGCGTCAATCGCGTCGCTTATGCTCTCTACTAACGTAGAGAGAAGATCTATCATTTGTAGAAAATAATTCATCGGTCCTAAATATCCTAAAAACGAGATTAAAAACTTTTATTCGGAGTGTGTCCACTCCCTCGTCAGATCAAAAAAGGTGAGCATTGAACGTTAACGAAGGTAATGGCAATGGAGACGACGCCAAGAGAACGTGAGATTGCTGCGGAGGATAGTATCAAGGTAGTATGCAGGTTTCGACCCTTGAACGACTCCGAAGAAAAAGCTGGATCGAAGTTTATCGTCAAATTCCCATCCGGCGGTGAAGAGAATTGCATCTCCATCGGGGTATGCTCTGATTTTACTCTGAGTCACGCTAATTCTTTGCTTTCTGATATCTTTTGTTAAAATATAGTAATCGTTCGTCTTTTCCGTGTCGCAACTTCATTATAAACAGCTGTTTTTTAATTGTTCTTGAGTTTTCCGATTACTTTGTATTTCATGTTTTATTCGTCGAAAATTGTTAACTATTGAAAATGATGTTTAAACGATTACTGTTTAGTCAAGTTTGTACGTTTTTCAATATTGTGCAATTTGGTAGACGATTACTTTTTTTTTTTTTAATTTCTTCTCTTTGTTACTATTTTTACATATAAATAGTAATATTTACTATACCATGAGAATAAAGTACTAGTAAGTACTATTGATTCATTTCTCTAAAATAAAAAAAAAGATAAATTTATATTGATGTACTAAATACATGAAATAGCAGCACGAAGTTATTAATATTATATGAATATTTGTTTTATTTTAGGGGAAAGTATATCTTTTTGATAAAGTATTTAAACCAAATGCCACCCAAGATAAAGTATACAATGAAGCAGCTAAATCCATTGTCACTGATGTATTGGCAGGATATAATGGTACCATTTTTGCTTATGGACAAACATCATCAGGTGAGATAATTTATTTTAGTAATTGAAGATAATACTATGTATAAAAAATGTTTTATTTGCATTTTACTTAAATTTGTAAACTATAATCATAGGAAAAACTCATACAATGGAAGGTGTCATCGGAGATTCTATTAAACAGGGTATCATTCCAAGGATCGTTAATGATATTTTCAATCATATTTATATTATGGAAGAAAATTTGGAATTTCATATTAAAGTATCTTATTTTGAAATTTATATGGACAAGATTAGAGATCTTCTCGATGGTAAGCACTTGTACTACTCTTTTACTCCCTTACGCTATAACAAGATGTGAGACTTGTGGTGCGTTTTACGACCTAAACATAAGAAACACGAAATTTAGCACCGAATATAACACACAACTCTGTGCTTTAAATTATGGTGCAAGGGGTCAATATTGCTTGCCATCTAATTACTATTATGACATAAAGTTTTGTCTCATTTTTATTAAGGATGACAATGAATAAATCTTATATTAAATAATATAATATTTACTTATCAAGATTATTATAATATTCTTATATTATATTTAATCCTATATTTATTATTTTACTTTTCAGTCTCTAAGGTAAACTTAAGCGTACACGAAGATAAAAATCGAGTACCATTTGTAAAAGGAGCGACTGAAAGATTTGTTTCTAGTCCAGACGAAGTTTTTGAAGTAATCGAAGAAGGAAAGTCTAATCGACATATTGCTGTAACCAACATGAACGAGCACAGTTCTCGTTCTCATTCAGTTTTCTTAATTAATGTCAAACAGGAAAATCTTGAGAATCAAAAAAAACTATCTGGAAAATTATATCTCGTTGATTTAGCTGGTTCGGAAAAGGTAAAAACCAAACGATATGCTCCTCATTGTTTTTCAGAAATATAAGTATTTGATTATTTTTTTTTTATTAATTATAGGTATCTAAAACCGGAGCCGAAGGTACTGTTCTTGATGAAGCCAAAAATATTAACAAGTCTCTATCTGCTCTTGGTAATGTTATATCTGCACTTGCCGATGGCAACAAAACGCACATTCCTTATCGTGATTCCAAATTGACAAGAATTCTGCAAGAATCACTTGGTGGCAATGCTCGAACTACGATTATTATTTGTTGTTCACCTGCTAGTTTTAACGAGTCGGAAACCAAATCGACTCTAGATTTTGGTAATGTATTTGATAGAAAAGAATCTAACGTTAATATTTATTAAATAAAAAATGTAGCATCTGTTTAAAGACACGTTTAATGAAATATATTTCTCATTTTATAGGTAAACGTGCTAAGACTATAAAGAACGTTGTATGTGTTAACGAAGAATTAACTGCAGAAGAGTGGAAACGTCGTTACGAACGCGAGAAGGAAAAAGCTGCTAGACTTAAGGGCAAAGTTGAAAAATTAGAAGCAGAATTGTCTCGTTGGCGCCAAGGTGAAACTGTTAAGCTCGAAGAACAAGTCAGTTTAGGAACACCTGACGTTATTACACCAATTATTGCATCCGTCGAAGGTAATTTCCAGAAAGTTAAAATATTTTCTATTATTTCTATAAATATGATTTAACAAATGACATTGATATTTGTTTTATCAGGCAAAATTGACGATGGTCCTCTACCAGCTACACCCGGTGGTGGACTTATGGCAGGATCTCTTTCGAACGAAGAAAGACAAAAACTAGAGGAAGAACGTGAAAGACTGTACCAACAGTTGGATGACAAGGACGAAGAAATAAATCAACAATCTCAATATGTTGAGAAATTAAAGGAACAGATGGAAGAGCAAGAAGAACTGATTGCAAGCGCTAGACGGGATTATGAACAATTGCAACAAGAAATGAATAGAATACAGCAAGAAAATGAAAGTGCTAAAGAAGAAGTCAAAGAAGTTTTACAAGCTCTAGAAGAATTGGCAGTTAATTATGATCAAAAATCACAAGAGGTAATGATTATAATAATAATGTATTTTAAAACGGCAATATTTGATTTATTTTATTAAGAGGGGATAAAGAGATGCAGATATAGAATGATAATTAATTTAAAGTATAACTAATTCGTACTTTTCTTTTCGCTTCAGGTGGAATTGAAAAATAAAGAGCAAGAAACATTGACGGAAGAACTTCTCGCTAAACAAGCTGCTTTAAATAATACCGCGTCTGAATTGCAACAATTGCGTGATATGTCCGCTCATCAAAGAAAACGTATTGCTGACATGCTTGCTAACTTTTTGAAAGATTTGGGAGAAATTGGAGTAGCCATTGGTGGTGACGAAAATCTTAAAGTAAGTTTACCCCTCGAATTAATTAAATAATAAATTTTATCTTCGCATTAAAAACCCTCTGTTGTACGTATTACATACTATATGTTCTTAATTTACAAATTAGGTTGCACCAGAAAGCAATGGAAAACTCGAAGAAGAATTCACAGTTGCAAGACTTTTTATTAGTAAAATGAAATCAGAAGTCAAAAATTTGGTTCAACGTTGCCAAGGATTAGAGAGTTCTCAAGTAGATTGTAACAAAAAAGTAAGTCGAATTAACGCGATCCTATCGTTTAAAGCATATTATATTTATATGTATTACTTAAAGGATATTTATTTGTGGATATTAGGTTTCTGAATACGAAAAAGATTTGGCAGAATGTCGACTTTTGATAACTCAACATGAAGCTCGTATGCAAACATTGTCCGAATCTATGAAAGAGGCTGAAGCACGAAAACGTACTTTGGAAGAAGATGTAGATGCATTACGCGAAGAATGTGCAAAACTTAAGGCAGCAGAACAAGTGCAAGCGGTCACTAATAAAGAAAAGGCAGAAGAGAAAGAGGCAGCTACAAAGATGAAGGTAGCTTTGGAAGAACAAATGGATCAGCTGCGTGACGTACACCAAAAGCAGGTAAAATTTTATAGCATATACTAACGAACAATTTAAGTGTTCAAAATTTAACGTGTGTCATTAATGTAAAATTAATATTTAGGTCGCTGCACTTAGAGATGAATTATCCGAAAAACAAGACTTGATTAGTGAATTGAAAGATTTGAATCAAAAATTTACTTTAGCACATCAACGAATGCAAGCAGATTACGAACGATTGAAACAGGAAGAAGCAAATAAATCTGTTAAACTCCAAGAGATGATACAGCTTCATGAACGCCGAGAACAGGTATTTTATTGTTTTATTTTATAAATTAAAATTACCACTTATAATAAAATCTATTTTCTAACATTAATTTATCATTTATAACATTTCTAGACAAGGAAAGATCTCAAAGGACTAGAGGATACCGTTTGCAAGGAATTGCAAACGCTTCACAATTTACGTAAATTATTTGTTCAGGATTTGCAAACTAGGATAAAAAAATCAATTCACGTCGAGGATAATGAAGACGATGGTGGCTCACTTGCTCAGAAACAAAAGATTTCATTTTTAGAAAATAATCTAGATCAGCTTACAAAGGTTAATGTAGTAATTATGCCAACATTATTTATGTTTATGGCGTTGTTACAACGTAATTCATTTTATTTTAAGCAAAGTTTCTATCGGTTATATTTCGTTTTTTAATTAGGTCCACAAACAATTAGTCAGAGATAATGCGGATCTTCGATGTGAGTTGCCTAAACTTGAAAAGAAATTAAGGACAACTGTTGAACGTGTAAAAGCTTTGGAAATAGCTTTGCGAGATGCCAAAGAGGGTGCAATGCGAGATCGTAAGCGTTACCAGTACGAAGTAGATAGGATTAAAGAAGCTGTAAGACAGAAAAATTTGGCTCGCCGTGGACCTAGTGCACAGATTGCAAAGCCTATTCGAGCTGGTCAGCATCATTTAAGCAACATTAATGCTATTAGAACTGGCAACCGCGGTAAGCAATTTTAATTTATTTATATGAACTCTGTTATAAAAACATGGTAGAATGAATTTAATTTATCTGTTACTTTTCTTTTGTTTCTTTTAGATGCGCTTAATTAAGATACTACATTGTGATTGAGAAGTCGTGGGTTTGTTCGATTTTGTACAAAAGGAGTCACTTCAGACTGCTCTACATTTTAGAGTAAGTGAATGGATTTGTTATGCTTAACAATTTTGTAACTATATATTTTTACTATTTTAAAACGATAAACTGTGTTATATAAATTGACAGGGGTATTAACTTCTTAACGCGCACATTCGAATTTAAATTCGAAGAGCGAGTGATAATAGAAGAAGTTAACTCGAGCAGCATCATATTTTATGTTATCGTAATGCACATGCTTGAATAGACTCGAGCAATGAAAAATCATCTCATGAAAGCTACACAACTTATATATATTATATAAAAAGTCATATAATTTAACTTTATTTATAATCATTGTTGTAACATCTTGTATCCCTAAATTACGTTCAAATAAGATTTTCGCGAATAAAGAACTGGTTTTCTTTTTCTTGACGAAATTTTTCATTTAAATGCGCGTTAAGGGGTTAAAGCTGATAATTTCGTCAGTATAATATATGTAACGAAGTTACAAACGAACAAACCTAACGACACGTTATTTCTTTATATATTTCTCTCTACTATTCTGTTTGCAAAACCAAATGTAATACATACTCCCCAATTCTGTGATCGTTCGGACATGTGATGTTAACTTAACGGGGAAAAAATTCATTCGTATATCTTTATCATATGCTTAAATTATATTTTTTTGTCTTTCTTTCGAGAACGTGGTTTAAAAACGTATAGTAATGTTGAGTATAACGTCAAATCCTTCACTTTTGCAGAAAACGATTGCAAGAACGCTTTGCGTGCTGAGGTGCTAGGAGATCGAAACAAACTAATCTATTATTATGGTGTATTCACATAAATGTCATATTTTAAATGCAATAGATATATTATAATCTTAAAGAGCACCGCCAATTTTTTTTTTCGAAACAAGCATGTGCTTTGAAGTATACTAATATATGAGTGCATCAATTTATCAATGTGCTGCATGTCCCATCCATGTATAAATATTTAACTCGATTGCACTTATAAAAAAAAAAAAAAAAAA
>NW_014569842.1:155570-187537 GCF_001313835.1 Polistes canadensis
TAAGATAGAATAATAATAATATTAATAATAATAATAATAATAATAATAATAATAATAATAATAATAATAATAATAATAATAATAACAACAACACCAACAATAATACTGCGCGATTTTAATCGTTACAACATCCGGTCTACCATGAACTTTATTTGTCATATCAGATGTCATTAAATTCGTGATGAATACATTCAAACTTGAATGTATTGGATGGTACTATTAAACTTGGAATTAAAATGTTTCTAATTCAGTTAAGAGATACGATCGGATATGCGGCCTTGAGAAGAATGATAGGAATAATCATGGCTTATAAGTACTCTTAGTTATAAATAACTTCCTCTGTAGTTACTGAATATTACACTGTTAAAGATATGATAGAAATTTGGACCTATTTTGTGGGCCCGCTTAATGTGAGTTAAGTGCATCGGCTTCTTACAGAAATTTGTAGGTCCAAAAGAGAATGATGTTTATAGAAAAAAGAAAATAATAATAGACGAAAAAAACAATTCATCTTCGCTTAATAATTAACAACGTATATTACTTTTTATATAGTCAAAGTTATGAAATAATTTTCTAATCGAATTATTTATATTAATTTATTTTTTATTCTAATTTATATTACAGAGAAATCAAAGTCGTGAAAATATATATCGCGCTTTGCGTTCTGTGCAAACGTACATATTAAATAATAATTATTATTCTTGAAATAGTCCTTCATGCGAAAAGCAGATTTTCAAGTGTTTACCTAGAAATGCATTTCTTAGGTAGCTCAGATTATGTATACAACAAGATCTATTTATGTTCCTAAAACTTGTTGCTGCTGTTGCTGCAAAGTGTCAAAATTATAATCGCATCCCACTTAAAAATTATTGTTTTAAGTTAGAAATAAACTATTTGAATAATATTTTTTATAATTAGAATGTATATATATATATATTCCATATATGTATATATATATATACCCACATAAACATGAATATCGAAGCCACGTGTAACTAAATATAGTTTGCAAATGTTACATATCCTTCAATTGGTAATACATTATTTGTTCTTCCTTTTCTTCTCTCTCATTTTCCGTCGAATGTAACATAGAAATTATTCTCATCGAAATTATCCGTCAACTGTTGTTCTATATCGATTATTTTTTTATTTTATTTTTCAAATATCTTTTATGTGATAATTTGTTAATTTTCCTTACATTATCTTTCATTTTTGTAACGCGAATAAGAAAATTAAATTCGTTAACATAGCAAAGACGAATTTGGAGCATAGAGTGAGTGCAACTTTTAATTTTTTTTTTGTTCTTGTCAAATGTATATAAAAAATGTAAATGCACTTGAATGTCTTTGTATTAATTTAAATTTACATTAATATTATAGTATATATGATACACTGTGCTCACAAATAATTCAAAAACTAAACATATATATACATATATATATATACACGCATTAACTTATCATAAATGCTGAACGCGTTAATCTCTGTTATTTAAAATCAACGACAAAAATGCTGTTATGTGTCTCTCGTTATTATAGAAAAAAAAAAAAAAAAATAAGAAAAAAAATATTCATCGCTGAATTTTGTATCATGATTCATGTATTTTTCTTTGACTGATGAATTATGATGTAAAATCTCAGCATTAACCGTAACATTTATTTTTATAGAACATCAAATGAATAAGAATCAATGCTCATTAACATTTCCGTACAGAAATAAAGGATCATTGCAGAATATACACAGATTACAATTAACTAATAACTAATAATCGTAAGCTTTGTGTCACTGCATTCAAAATAATTGGATGTATATTACAAGATGTAAAGGATATAGCACTTTGAATTATTAAATAATTCCCATTAAAAGATGACTGAAAGCGAATTTTTCGTATTTTATTTAAACGTTGCCAAAATACGTACTTTTCGAGGTAAGAAAAATTGTACGACTGCTCACATTACTATACGTTATATAATATATTCGTCGATGTTACGTTTCATATCAAAATATAATATTTTTATATTCTTTTTTTCATTTTTTTCTAATGTGCAATAAGATTATAATTTTGTGTTTCTAAACGAAATTAAGATACAATATCGATCTATAATTTGTTAGGATATAAACCATTGCAAATGAATTTAATTTTACTGAAAAAACAGTCTGGGAATAAGTGTTCATATAACTGTATGCAAATATTGTTATTTATTACAAATTGAATATTATGTAATATTGTATACGCATGTGAAAGAATTTTCGTTCTATAAGAAATAATAATGGAAATAATTGCTATATCCTTTACCATTTTCTGTTGCGAGTCAGGTTATTCTATATATATATATATAATGCTTTAGTTATTTTTATTCTTAAATATTTAAAATATATTTCATACTTTTATTAATTATTTAAATGAATTAATATAGAAGTATTTAATTAAATTAAATTAAATGAACGATTATGTTCTAAAAGATTATCAAATGGAAGTTTAATAAGTCGGTTAAAAATTTGTAATAGATAATAAAATTGTCGACACAGTTAATATCATTTTTTCATAGTCTATTAAATCATCCCAAAAGTTTCAATAAATTTTACACGCGTAACATTTAAAAAAAAAAATATTACATGCGTAAAACTTAGTAAAAAAAAAAAAAAAGACAAAAACTTTTAGGACGACTTAGTCGTAATTAATATATTTGGTGTCTAAAGTTATTAAATTTCCGTAAAACAATATATTCAATAATAAATAAACATAGCCAATTACTGTTAAAGGAGAGATTGATCTATAGCTGCTATCTTTGTAAACGGAGTAACGCGAATATGAAAGAAAATAAACAGATTAGTAATGGAATTATGTTTCATCATTTTAATAAGTATTAAATATGAAATTATATATCTATACATTCTGTACAAAAAGTACCTGGAATTTTTAATTTAAAAGTCCCGCTTAAAAAGTATCGGCAATTTTGTTTTCCTTTAAGTTGGTAACCGCTGTATCTAATTACCAGCTGAGTTTAAGCACCATATGTTTGATCGTGTTTACAGCAGCTGTTTATATTAGTCGTACTCAACAGGATTTTGCTGTTTTTATAATAGAAAATAAAGTGGAGCAAAGAGTTGTATTAAATTTCGTGTGGAGAATCGTTGGAAATGATTAAAGGAATATTTTGTATTTTATTTAACAATTGTAGGTATTTTTTGTACGGAATATATAAATAGCTTGTGCAAATGTAATACATTTGTGCGTAAACATTGGAAAAAAGAAAAAAAAAGAAGGCCACATCGGATAAGTGTCATATAATGTATAATATGTTACATACACCTTTCATACATATATACACATGGATCAACATATACAGGCCCCCTAATATAGTTTAACTATGCAGGAAAAATCTTTTCATACAATGTATATTTTACGAGTTATTTTGAAACGTCATGTTCCGAGACTTACCCTGTATATTTCGATATGAATGACAACAATATGTTTTTTATGCTTATATATTTTTTGTCAAATATATTTTATCATAAATCATTATATAATTTATGTCCAAAATATAGAAGAGAGGCTTTAGAATCGAGATAATAACAATCGTAATATATAATTATATTTAATTGTAAGTATATATTCCTAACAAATAATATTATATCATTATTATTATTATTATTATTATTATTATTATTATTATTATTATTATTATTATTATTATTATTAATATTAAAAAAACATCACTTATATATTAAAATTTGATAAAATTAACGTACTTGTGACTATTTATTTAAAAATACCATAAAAAATATAATATTAAATCTACTTATATTCGATAAATGTTCCGTACGTTAAAACATCCTGATATCACTTATTCTTAAATATCCTCGTTGTTATCATAATTTATATTATTAACGCGATATTAATATTTATAAATAATATAAGAAATAATTAGTATTGAATTTAATTAAGATGCCTGTACTAAGTGGTAACTTGAAGCATTCAATAAATTTATCATTGACCGACCTACACATGAAGTTGAATAATAAACAAGACAAATTAGATAGTATACCTCCAACGAGTAAAGCAAAGTATGATTCAAAAGTTTTAATTGGAAATTGGCTGGAGCATCGTGCACCTTGCATACCTTTCTCTAATAATTGGATAACAATATACAAGCAACATTATAAACCTTACGATACCAACATATACAAAAATGATCAAGTAGAATTTTGGGATAATAAAATAGAAAATGAGGTAAATCATATGTTACAAATATGTTGTTAATAAATGTTTTGATTTAAAGCTTCTTTTTTTAAATGTCTTGTTATTTTTGTATATGAATATAAAGTATTTATAATGATGTCTTTGAATACTTTAATACTATTTTTTATTTTACCCAAACAGGGTTTGTCGAGTACATTAACGGATTGCCATGGAAAATCATATTGTAACAATATGACTACAACATATGATTTAAGCTACAGAATTCTACCTAAGCAATTACAAAAATCTTATAGAATCTATAATCTAAGGTAATTTGTGTTAATATTCGATATTAAGTATTAATTATCTCACGGTATATTCATTCGAAATTTGTTAATTTTTGTTATACAACGCGTTTGTTTAAGAAACATACGTATTAATTAATAAAACTACATTGAAGGAAAAATAAATGGTTACCAGAGCAAGATTTAACTAAAGATTTTGGGAATTTAACAAAAACTGGTATTAAAAATGTATTACAAGTTTGGTGGGATAGTACTTCAAACGATGCAATACAGTATTGCAGATGGAGAACTACGTATCAAGATGAGTACAAAATTCAGGATGTTTCTCTTATAAATAAGAAGTAAGTCTGTTTCTTTGAGATTATAAAATAATGAACTTTCAGTTTTGTGCCTAACAAACAATATTTATGTATATATTTAGATATTTATTATTACTTATCTTTCTAAAGGTTTCATAGAAAACGATTGAACACAAACATATCATATTTAAGCAGCTTAAACCATATCAATGAATATTCGAACAGTTGTCCGGTTGCTTTTTCTAACTAAAATAGCAAAATTGTAAATTGAAAGCAACCTACCTTCCAAAATATTTTCCTTCTTCCATGTTTCTTAAAGATAATAATTTTAGATTATAAAACGTATTTATTATTATAGGAAACTCATTCATATGATTATATTAATTTGTTTGATACAAAAAGTTAAATAAATAGTTAACATTTTGTTCTTAAATTTGTACAATTTTTTATATATAATAGTAGTAATATTTTTTTTCCTTTCTTTTAGAATTACAAAAATTTGATAATAATATTCTATTTACAAACTAATTTAACTTATACTTAAGTCTATTCCTAATCATACCGTTACTGTCAACGTACATCAAGTCACCATTCCTTTTTGCATCTCTATTTACACAAAAATATGTACAGTACGGAAGGTCAAGACCTTAATTATGTTTCATTGTATATTTGTTTACGATACTTATTCATCATCAACTCAATTCGTAACAAGTTTTTCTTATTTTTATTTGAATACAAAATTTCATTTAATTAAGATATATTATTATAACTTACATCTCTGATTAAACTATTGAAATTTAATATAGGAAAGAATGTATTTTAATGCTTGGAAATTTATTTTTAAATGTGTAAACTACTATGCATCAAATTTATAAAAAAGATATTATGAAATCGAGTAAAAGAAAATATAATCTTTGGCAATTTATACAAGTGCTGGACACAATAGAATTATAAATATTATTATATTTTATTTATACATAAAACGCATTATTGAAAAATAAATTATTCTTTTTATCAAAAAAAAAACAAGTACTATATTAATTATTATTAACAATAAACTCATGTAACTGCACAAAATGAACGTTTTTTTGTAAGCATTATGTAGACACACAAAACATAAGTCAATATCGATAAGAATAAAAAATAGGAAATCCTTAGAGTAGTAAAAAGTAAATACAATAATTTTTTTTTAATTATAATATCTTGATTGAACACATTATATTCTTTTTTCTTTTTTTCCTTTCTTTCATCATATCACAAATTTCATGATTCACAGATGCATCAAAATTGTTTTTATATCAAATACGTAAATATCATATGATGTATAAAAACAATACTTTAATTACATGTACAAAGTTGTACTTTGTACGGAGACATTTTTTAAATGCTTATTCGGATAATTATCAGGCTTTTATTAATATGTTATGATATATTGGCAGTATATGAAACGCTATCTATTGACAGCGAATAGATAAATTACGTTCCGTGGTTACGGTAAATACTGAAAAAAAAAATTCTTGAGAAAAAATAAAAATCTGTCTCTTACTAATGGTACTAACGATACTTTCTTAACGCAACAAAGTTGTACAAACTGCTAGAATATTTAATAAAAGCGAACCACACAACAATGCATGTAACCAAAAAGTATTATTTGATACTGTTTTATAAGGTGAATGAATTATTTGTTGTGTGTTCATTGAATTTTCCATTTCATCTGTGCAGATTTTCGACTGTTGCGAATAACACTCGTCATAATTAGCATTATTCTTTGCAAAATGTGACGTTAATATTTGCTGAGGTAACAAATGACTTTGTGAGAATTTCAATGTTTGATGGCACGTTGGATTTTTCGGTTTTATAAAAGAATACGATTGAATAGGCTGACAAAAACGCTTAACTGATTTCACAGTGTTTTGCTTTTGACCATAATATGACAATGATGCGTCCGAGATAATAGAACATTGATCCAATTCGTGAATGGAGGGTTCTCTAGAAGGAGCACAGTTAGAACCGACAGAACCAAAACCAGAACTTTGACTGGATGACCTTGATAATGATGGAGTATCCATGCCTTCTTGCCAATATCCACCAGCAACCCACGACGTTTGTGTTACTGATTTTAATTTAGGCGGTGATAAAATATTCCTTTTGCCAAACATATTATTTGATTTTTTGAATAGATCAGGACTAACTGTACTATAGATTTTCTTTTCAAATATCTTAGGTGTTCTTATTTGGCAATTCGGTACATTGTCATCTGATGAAAATATACTGAGCGTACTCATGCTATCGTCTAATTCAGAATTATCAAATTGATTATTTTTAAATTGTAAAGTAGAACGGATATCTAAATTATTCGTTGATGTCGATAATTTAGATAATTCTGGGCCAGTTCTGTTAAACAACAACAAAATTTAATATAAATTAATATTTTTAAATATTTATATATTAAAGTTGAATTAAATTAAGGTTTGAAGTAAAAAATACATACGTTGATGATAGTGTTGTACCAACAGGATCAGGAATATCAACAGAAACAGGAGTCATTAAATATTTGGTCAAGTTCACTGAAGAATTGGCAGTTTCGTTTAAATCTGTATCTACTTGTTTAACAAACTTCTGTGTACTATTTGTTATTTCGATTTCAGGAAATATTTGTGTTTTGGAATTGTTTATATTTGTTTCTATTTTCTTAAAGAGATCTTTCCTTACTTTAATATTCGATTTGGGTGTAATATTCATGAAACCTATTATTAATGCAAAGCAAATGACCTAAAACATGTAAAATCAAACTTGTGCAATATACGAATATAATAAACATAAAATATTATATTTATTTAAATTATCTATATTACTTTCTATTGTCATCATACAAACTTTTTTTAAATACTAATTTTGTAATACGCACCGCATGATATTGAGTTACATATTCGAGAGAAAACCAATCGTTGTGAAGATCTGTTTTGAGTAATTTATATTCTTTAAAAGATGTAAGTATGATTATACAAATCCATAAAAAAGCCAATAAAATATCAGAATTTCTTCTCTTTGCTGCTCCAGCCCAGCATGCACATAATTGAAAAACTAATCCTCCAATAGGTAACAATAAAAGTTCAGTATTATATACAATAACTGAATCAAAAATAGTTGAAATTACTCTGAAAAACCCTTCGAATTGTTTTGCATTCTGCAATCGAATAAACAAAGACTAATATATTAAGATTTCGCAACTCCAAAATTCATATAAACTTAGATTATTATTAAAAGAAATGATATTACTTACAATAATAAATGTATGATGTAAAGGTTTACGTTTAAAAAACATTATTTTATAATGATCAAGCCACATTTTCTGTTTAGCTAATACATTTTGTACTATGTCATTACAATTTTTACAAAGTGGATATTTTAATTCTAAAGAATCTTTAAATTGTTTAACTTCTTCATAGTATTTTTTTTCATTGGTTGGCTCAAAATTCGAAAGTTGTATTAATTTAACTTTCTGATGTTTATTGCATTTCTTACAAAATGTATTCTTTGAGAACGGTACTGTTTTAGATTTACTATTACAATACTTTATAGAGTTATTGGTAAAAGCTTTATATTGCTCTGGTATATCATACATATAATTTCCATCCTAAAAAAATAAATAATAAAAAAAATTTATAATAAAATTTGTGAATATTATTAGATTCATTTTACAGATTCAATTTTAGCTCATTGAATTTTACTATCTTACTCTCAGATATTTCGGAGAGCATTTTTATGCTTCTTAATACATATGTTTATAAACATTGTTAATCTGATGATATGTCTTGTATCAGTTTTTCTCTTATGTTTATTAAACAAAATTTTTAGTTTCCAGGATTGTAAGCTCAGTCAAGTGCACACGTACTCGATAAATTTTTAAGCTTTTTTTTCTCCAAAACAAAGCCTTATATGACAAAATTTTATTTTATGTGACACATTTTATTCTATATTTTCGTTAGTTTTTCATGTAGAATCATGCCTGCTCGCTTGTACCACTAGTTAGAGGACGCTCTGTATTTTTAATATAATTGGAAAATTACCTTGGAAAATCCATTGAACTGTTCACAAGATGGACATAACCACCAATCGATCTTTTCTCGTCTCACTTTTGTGTTATTATTACAAAACCAGCAATTTACCTTTATAGGCCATCTTAACCTTAACAAGAAAAAGTATTATAATAATAATTATAAATACTTCCAGTTAAAGATATATTCACAATATTCATATAAGCTATAAGTTCTTACTTTAGCTTTTGGAAGACAACAACACACGTGACAAATATTAAAAGAATCGTAATGAAGATGGATATAAAATTACACATCAAGTAATACACAGAATCCATTTTTTCATGTTACTAAATAAACAGTCTTCATTGAAATTTTTTTTAAAACTGCAAACCACTAGCGTTTTTAACGTCGTGAATTTTATTCAGCATCTCCCGCCAAACTCATAGGTCCTTTAACCTTAACCTTACAATTTTACTTGTCATTAAAATTCTGTTATTTCTGTTAGCTCTGTATTATCGATAGCGCATACATATGTGTTATGTAATTTTGTTAACTGTAAAAACATGTAATTACATTATCAAACTAAAACATGAATTGCTAGGAAAAAAAATGATATTTAATAGTTAATTTTTTTTAGTTATTATAACTTACTAAACATTAAGTGCAATTTTAACAATACATATGTATATGTAGGTAGATATATACTTGTATACGTACATCATATACATAATGTATTTTATATAATTGGACAATTTAATAGAAAATATTTACAATGCCAATCATAATAAATTCTTGAGAATATTGACAAATCATATTGTTGTATCTGATGGTCTTTAAATATTATGTAGTTACATAAATTCTATTGAATTTGACCAGATTCTATGAATTATTCATATATGCTTTAAAAACTGGTGATAATGTGTGACGTCATCTGATCAGTATCCAATCAACGAACACTGTCTTATGTTAAGATTATTGAAATGTGAATATTTATTAAGGATAATTAGATAAAATCGATATTAGACTAATAATTTATACATAGAAAATTAATTTAATTGTAATTGATTATAATAAGCATAAAATTCATAGATATTTAAAAAAAATAGAAAAAATTGGATGGTCTGGAGTTTTTATTTGAGGTTATATTAATGACAGCTCATGTCAGTGGATTTAATAAGATTATTTATGCATAATTGTTAATTCATAATTGTGAGAGTAAATCATGTCTGATGATAAACCGAGTTTACCGGTAGCCCCCAAGGATTTATGTTTTTTGGAGCATGAATTTATTCAGGTTTAGTATGATTTTGTAATCTATTTGAAATATCAAAATAATTGAACAGAAATTAAATCAAATTCAAATTGTGTATACAAATATTGTTATAAATATATAATGTATCGCACTGTTTTTGTAAAAAAGTTGTTTTTATTATTAATATCAAGAATTATTTATTATAGGGTAATTTCAATGTGGATACTTTCCTTCAAGACCATAGAAAAGTTGTGAAACTTGAAACTATGAGAGATGATTTAGGAATGTATTTGAAATTATTAAGATCTGCAATGATTGATTTAATTAACAGAGATTACACGGATTTTGTTAATCTTTCAAGTAATCTCATCGGTCTTGACAAAGCAATTAATGGCTTGGAAATACCACTTAGCCAACTCAGAGAGGAAGTCATGGTAATCAATTTTTTATCTCATTGCAATATTTTATCTGTAGATATATTTACACAAATTTAGTTTAAGAAAGCATTGAAAATTAGATCTTTCAACACTTTATTGTCTGGTATTTGTCAAAGACATTTATTTGCTACACCAACGTGATGTCGTATGCTGTGGGCATAGTGATATATAATTTTAATTATATTATGAATTATAAAATAGACAATACTCTTTTAGACTAACTATGTGTATGTGTGTGTGTGTATGCATTATGTTTCTAATTTTTATCATTTCTTATTAGCAAATACAGCAAACTTTAGATGACGAAATAACAATTCTATCCGATAGTCTGACCGATGATTGTCAAATAAAATTACAGAAACAGAGTTTACACAGCTTGCAATGTGTTTACAAATGTTTAAAGAAATTGTCATCGATGTTATCGGTGGATAATTATATGGAAAGTTACACGAAAATAGATGTTTTAGAACAAGCTACAGCAGAACTAAATCATTTAAAATTTCATATATCCAGATGCAGATCAGATATTTCTGTAGATCAACAGACAGTATGTATTATATTTTTACGAATACATTTGAACAATATTTCTTAAATTACACTATTCAGTATTAAATCAAATGAAATAGTAAATTATAAATGAAAGAACATTTAAAAGTATGCTTAAATACATTTTTTTTCTTTTTACAATAAAGTTGTATATAAATTATTCTACTAATATGAAAAATTTTATATAGGAAAGCAAGAAATTAGAAGATCTTCTAATAATGCATCTGAATGAGTTATTTTTAGCTTGTATACATGAGAAAGATAATAATTTATTAATTCGTTGCTTGAGAATCTATATTATGCTTGATAATATTACAACTGCAGAATCAGTGGTAAGAAGAGATGTCATTAGTCCAATTATAAGTAATATACTTCAAGATGAAAACTCACAAACTGAATTTAATAATCTTCAAAGTATTTACCATAGATTGTTAAATATTTTAAGCGGAGAACTCAAACAACTTTTAGACATCACGTTATACTCCAATAGGTATCTCACATTTTTTGTATTAATTGAGTTATATGATTAATAATAAATATTTATATTCATATACATAAATATAAATTATTAATTAAATTTTATATAATGTAAATATTGTTTGAATTATATTTTAGGATAAAAGTAAAGGGTTTTAATTTTTTAGTAAATAGTTTTTGGATTGAAATAGAGGAAAAAATAGATCAGGAGTTGAAGTATATTTTTGCACCTGGAAATCCTGAGTTGTTTCATAAAGTAAGTGATACAACAAACTCGAAGATTATATATAAATATAAATTTTTTTAATGACTTTTGTTATTTTATATTTGCAGAGATATACAGAAACAATGTGTTTTCGTAAAAAGCTTGAAGAATTTTATGACGTGCCTGCACGTGGAAGCATCTTGAAAGATCATTTACAATATAAAAATTTTCTTAAAAAATGGAATTTACCAGTTTATTTTCAAATTCGATTTCAAGAAATAGCCGGTACAGTCGAGACGGCTTTTAAAGAGCCAATTTCATCTGACTTGATTAAAGGATCTGCCAATATTTTAATGTTAGAAGAATTTTCTCTTCATACAACGTTTATAGTTTGGAATAATTTGCATAGGATATGGTCTGAAAATATATATCTTTCTCAACTTTTTCAAGAGTAAATAATATTTTCAATAAGCGTGCTATATAATATTAAATTCATATCGGTAGTCCTCTTTTTTTTAAATAATTGTTTACAGATTTTGGAAATTGACTCTGCAAGTATGTTCAAGATATCAAACATGGGCTTGTACAGCAGTTAAACAAGTATATATGATATATAATTTATTTCTTCATTAATAAATATATGTAAAACAGTAATTAATAAACTTTAATTAATGTTCTATATATAAAGAAATTGCAAGAAAGTAAAAAATCTGAAGGTATAGCGAATAGCAATAATAATTCTAAATTGGATTTTTTAATACATTTATACTGCGACGTAGAAAAATTTGTTAATGGATTACCAAATCTCCTACGGATAGTACAAGTAAAAAATCCAAACCAAAATTCAACTACATCGAAATTATTAGAAGGTAATTTATTGATTATAATCCAATATGTTTTACTAGAAAATTTAAGGATTTAGATATTATTGTAAATATTATTTCAGATTGCTTGACCGAAACATCTAAAGCAATTAAAATGATTTTGCCACTTACAACAGAAGAAATTGTAAACGAACTTATAACACACTGCGTGATATACTTGAAACAAGTAAGCGACATTCCAAGATTGTATAGACGTACTAATAGAGAAGTACCTACTAAACCTTGTGCATATGTTAAAAATGCACTGAGTTTTCTTGCCAATTTTCGTAATAATTATAATGACTTTGTACCAACAAATGTTACGACGTGGCTACAATTGGCGCTGTCTTTGTTAACTGAACGGTAAGTAAACGAACATAAGGAAATATATTAATTTAAATATATAGTAAATATAACTATTTTATAACATATACATATTCTCATTTTAGTTATTTAACATCGGTAACAGATGTATTGACATCTGTTCAAAAAACAGAAGAAAGTTTAAGAAGATTGAAAAGAATACGTGATAAATCGACAGGTGTACTCCCGCTAGATTTTCAAGGAATTACTGATGATGAAAAAATCCGTATTCAGTTACAAATTGATGTCAATGCATATAGCGCAACTGTGAGTATTTAATAAATTATTATGATTTATTAATATCTTTGTGTGTGTGATATAAAAAATCATATATCATTGAGTTGTATAATGTTTCAGATTACTGAACTCGATATACCAGTTTCAAATATATCACATTTACAAGAATTATCACAAGCTGTAGAAGCAGCTTTAAAAAAGTAATATTTTTAAACTGTTCATTACATTTCGCTCAGTTCGTATGACTTAAACGACAGGTGTAAGAAAATAAATGAATAAAAGCGTGTTAGAAGAACGCTATATTTTTCTTGATTTATTATTTGGGTGTATATAAATACACTGTGCCTTTATATCATTCACGTAGATGAATCGAAGAACTGAGTTAATGAACATCAAACAATATAAAATAGTTAATTTTTTTTCAGAACAACTCGCATGAAATCAATACATATTTGGTAAACAATAATAAACATGCAATTTATAGATTGATTAGTTAGACATGTACGATGATTACAATATATGTGTATATATACGTAATATATTCCACTATTTCTTTTGTAACAGGTAAAAATCTATAAATCGATATTATATCATTAAAAAGTATATTTCTATATAAAAACTATGAAGATACCAATATATATAACTTCTTGACAAATTATTATTTATATTTATTATAAAACAACGTGCATTATTTCTTCTGTATTTAATAAAATAATATTCATAGCAATAAAATACTAATAATATTATCTAGAAGAATTATTACATATGCAAAAAAAGATTAGTAAATTTTATAGAATTCCATAAGACTTGTGAAAAGATCAATTTATTATCTTACCGGTAGATGACGTTATGTATTAATTCGTCGGCCATTCTTAAAGTTTTTCATTTATTCTTGCCCATTCTCGTGGATATAACCTATTTGTGAATATAACCTCTATAATATGTGAAGCGGTGAATTTAAATAATATTGAGTCTTTACGTATTATTGATAGTTTAAATGTTTGAATTTTATATACTATTCAATTTTATAGTAAATATTTATTTGATAATAACAAATTGTTCATGTAACGTACATAAACAACATAGGTGCATTTGTTAAATTATTATCTAGATAATTTAATACTTATAAATAATATTTTCATTCTTTAACAAATAACAAAATATAAATAAAAGAAATAAAAAATGAGTTGTGCTATATTAAATCGATTAGTATTAATACCGTGTAGGCAGAGTATAAATTGTGGTATTTACCGTAAAGTTGAAAATGTGTTTACGTTCACTCAAAAAAAGATTACTGTACCACTAAGTTACTCTGTAAATATGAATGTATTTATTTCCTGTAGATCTTTTCATAAGATTCAGTTTCTCCAAAGTATTGCAACTAATAAGACAGGAATTCAAGAGAATATTTCAACGCTTCAATTAAAAAAGAGATCAATAAGGAAAAATAAACAAGTGGTAGGAGAAGAAGCATCTTTAACTCCTGGAGTAAGTTAAATTCTCTTCTTCTCTAAATAAAATTAAAAATAAATTTTTAATTGAGAAAATTACGTTATTAAGTAAAGTTCATTATTTTAATAGTTTTAATAATTAGATTCTATAACATTAATTAAAAGTATTTTTTTTCCGTTAGGTTTGGATCATAAAAGCATTGGCTACAGCGGAGGAGTATAATTTAGAAAACTTAGAAGCAGGACTCTTAAGTCAGCAGCTGTATATCCCTCAGAAGATTTGTACATCTACAAACCGTAAGTAATAAATACAATTTTATGCTATTATAAAATTTAATTTAATATCTAATCTATTAGTTTTACATAAAAATAAACTTAAACTTTAGATGTCAAGATATATAATGATAAACACAAATTTATGTTTCTTATATTTAAAAAATGTTTTCTGAATTTTTTTACTAATAAGTTAAATGCGAATTAGAAACATTGTTGAAAAATAAGGAATATAATAATTCATAACAATTATTGATTATCTTTTTGAAAAAAATCTATTAAGTTGCTCAAAAAGTTTATGCCGATTTATGAATACAAGGATATGTTTCTATACTAGGCTCAAAACTTTTCAGTTCATTCACGTATATATTTAATTTACATTTTTAAGTATGTATAAAGATTTTTGTAAATCAGCATGAATTTTTCGGGCAACTTAATGGTACAAATATTGAGTTATCCGAAAAGTTCGTGCCGATTTAGTGAAAAATTAATGTACAATAAAAATATTTATCTAATATCTATTAATAGATCGGCATATTCCAACTTTCGGGCAACCCAATCCATATAGATTTAAAATCAGTGATGTAATTTTCTTATTGATTGGACAAGCAGTAAATTCACGTGATTAACCTTATCCAATGAGCGTTTAACTTTATTAATATATGTACATATTAATATTTTTAAAAAGTACTCGAAAAAAAGATAAGAAATGTAGATAACCATGCATTATTTATCATACAAATTATCTTTAGTTGTTCATATTTAATTTACAAGTGTATTGCAAAAAATACGTATATACATACGTACATACATACGTTTTAAAAGTGTCTTTTTTTGATCATTCTTTTTTCTGAAAATTACTAAAAATTAATCAGGAATATAAATATATACATATATATATATATATATGCTATGTGTATTTTTTCATTTTCATAGTTATGTCATAAATCGATCACGTGGTTTCTATTCGTCAAATATAATTTTTTATTGATTTTATTTATCCTATTTTTATGATCATTTATTATTGGCTTATGAATATAATTTTTAAATGAAATTATTTGTACAAAGATATATATATATGTGTGCTTGACACGTGCATGCGTGTGTTTGTGTGTTTGTTATTTGAATTATAAGAAAAACATATAAAGAAAGAAAGAGAAATTAAAATATATTCTTATTAAAAACCAAAGAAAGTGTAAAATAGTGAAAGTGTTTTAACATTACTTCTATAGTAACAACAATTACGACAGTTTTTGTAAGAATTTGATGAAAAATTATAGCGCTCAATATATTTGAAAAATGAGCAATAATAAGATACCATGCATGGATGTTCCATTTTCGTTACCTTCAGCAAAGAAAGAACAACACGAATTGGTAGAGAAAGCAATTGATTGGGCGCTCATGCATGGAATGTGTATGAGATCGAAGATAAATTTCAATAGAAATATGTTACAATTTGCACCATTTATTCTGTTACCATCGCCATTTCCCAGAAAAGAATTTGAAAAAGCCTGTCGTATTCAACCAGTATTAAATCTACTTATACACGAAGTAGCACATGATTACAATTTTTTAAAAGAGACTTTAAAAGAAACGATAAAAGTTGATCATTTTACTAGAATGCTTTTCAATATATATGAAACCATCTATGAGGAAGGAATTACGCAGAAAATTTCTTTGGGTCTACTTCGATCAGATTTAATGTTAGATACTAGTTGTGCAGAAGGAAACGAATATAGACAATATATACCCTATTGTTGTTGGAAACAAGTAGAGATAAATACAATAGCTTCTGGATTTGGATGGTTGGGACAAGCATCCACTAGGTTACATAGATTTGTATTACAAGAACTTGGATATAATGATCAGTTGAATAATCTTCCTGAAAATAATGTATTGCAAGAGTTATGCGCAGCTATGATCAAAGCATGGACATTATATGGAGATTCACAGTGCGTCTATTATCAAATAGAAATATAATATTATACTTTGTTTGTTTGATATTATTTTTTCTATAGAATGGATAATATTGTTTTCAGAGCTATTATTTTATTTATTGTTGAAGACATTCCTTATAATATATGCGATCAACGTTTTCATGAATTTGAAATAAAAAAGCAAAACCCTAATATTAAAGTAATTCGACGTACTCTGACTGAAATGATTACTACTGCCAAATTAGGGTCTAATAAGGAATTAATAGTGGATGATTATATTGTAGCATTAGTTTATTATAGATGTGGTTACGAACCTGGACAATACCATACAAAAAAAGAATGGGATGTTAGATTATTAATAGAAAGATCTTTAGCAATTAAGTGTCCCTCTATACAATATCATTTAGCAGGAACCAAAAAAGTTCAACAGGCTCTAGCTAAATCTGGAAATGTTGCGAAATTTTTAAAGGATGAAAATAATGTTACAAATATTAAAGAAATATTCACTGGTTAGTATAATTATACTACTTTCATATGCAAGTATATTGCATACCTGCAAATATTTTTTCCCTCTTTTCCTCTTTTATTTCTTAGGCTTATATGCTCTTGATTTTGATGATCATGGAAATGAAGCTATAGAAATGGGTATTAAAAATCCTGAACAATTCGTATTAAAACCGCAAAGAGAAGGAGGATGTAATAATGTGTATGGAACGGATATAAAAAAGTTCTTGTTAGATATTAAGAATAAACAAGAACGTGTAGCATGGATTCTTATGAATAAAATTATTCCACCGAGTCAATTAAATTATATGATTAGACCAGAGAGTAATAATTATTTACAGCCAAAAGAATTAGTTTCAGAATTAGGAATTTTTGGTGTTATTATTGCCGATCATAAAAATATATATGTTAATAAACAGGCTGGTCATATGTTAAGAACTAAATTAGCTACTGCCAACGAAGGCGGAGTAGCAGCTGGTTTAGGCGCATGTGACAGTCCTTTGTTAGTAGATTAACGTACTTTTGATGATTATCATTTTCTACTAATAATAGGATATAAGTAATTATTAGCTATTAAGTAATATATGTTTTCTACGTTATTATAAAAATTTATTACGAATAATATTGGTAAATAGTTTTTATTGACAGCTATTGATAAAATGTGTAAGAATTTTCATAGGATTTTATAATCATCATATGTGTAATATGAAAAAATATTGATAACGTATTTATAAAGAGTTTTGTGGTATGTATGTGTGTATGCGCGTGTTTTATATGATAAAAAATATATGATGATATATATGTCATCGTTGTATTAAATTCACTTAATAAAAATACATTGCAGGTATAAAATTTGCACGAAGAAATAATATAATAGTATAATAAATATGTTACCAATTGTTGTTTCAATTTTCTTCGCAGCTTTACCAGATGTTATTCATGCAATAGCAAAATATGAGGTAGGATACGAACCGAGAGAATTATATTTTTTCCGGGAAGGTACAGTCGTTATGTGGAATATTCCTGATCTGGAAAGTGGGAACATATTAAAGTTTTTAAAACATTTTGAAGAAAATAGTTATACGTCGGAATTAATTCACGCGGAGAGTGAAATAATGACTTATACGTATACAGAAAACGGGTGAGTAAATCGATTGAATGTTAAAATTGATTATGAAAGAATTAAATGCGAACTAGAAATTACTTTAACATATAATTTGATTAATTTTACAGAAAAAAATGTCATATTAAGGATGGAAATATAATACTTACAAAAGATGCTACAAATTTAGAAAAATTTACGTTTTCCAATGCAATGGCACAATCTGTAAAACTTGGAATCTGGGAAGCATCGTTATGCAATTATATAAATACGGTTGAATTTGTGACGGAAGATTTAAGGAGTGGTCAAAAGTTACGAATGTCACAACGCGAGGTCCTTAGGAAACAAGGCGAATTATTTGCATTAAGGCATTTAATTAATTTAAGTTCAGATTTATTGGACACGCCTGATTTTTATTGGGAACGTGACGATTTGGAAGATTTATATCAACAAATATATGGATACTTCAATATAGCAAAACGTACAAGGGTAAGATATAAATGATAAATAGATACTTCAATATTTTCCTCAAATAAAATTAATTTGTATATTTCTGCAGGTGATGAACGAAAAATTAAATCATTGCGTGGAGCTCGTCGCAATTCTTTCCAGTCATTTGAGTGATCGACATCACATTCGTTTAGAATGGATGATTATAATTCTTATAATGGTAGAGGTCGCATTTGAAACTTTACATTATATTGATAGATTTCTTGTAAAATAGATATTACATAGGTATTTCCATATACATATATTAAGCGTACATTTTTAATGTGTATAGAGTTGAAAAACATTCATTAAACTATTGTACATATATTTAAAAATGTAATTTTTAAGAAAAATATATGTACATTAATTTATTCATATTCTTGCTGCGATAATATTTTATTATTATTTTACAAGAAAACTGACTGAACAATGTAATTTATATAGATTTTTAACAAAATATTTACACAAGACGCTACATTTTATTTGTAATCAATTTAAAATTTATCGATCGTTAATGTTAAAAGTTATTTAAAAAATAACAAATAAAGCAAAAGATTAATGAAATCAACATGATTCGTTAAATTTTATCCAGCTTATCCGTGTCCATCGCATTTACTTTTCTTTTTACCTAAACTTGAAATATACTGCAGTCATTTTTGCACGGGATTTTATTAGTATAGTATTTAAATATACTTTAACCCGTATACGTATATCACAACGCGACATACTTTTATTATTTGAAGATGTGTTGTATACGCATTCATCCCTACGTGACTGCATTGCCGAGTATTCTACTGTATTTTATCTCTTTGATTGTTTCTTATTCCTTTTATTTTATTTTTCAATATCAAATCCAAGCTACTATTTATTCAATCTATTCAATTTATTCAATCAATTACTTAACATTTATTCTAGTAAAAAAATATATAAATAGTGTATACAAAGTATACGCGATATAAAATAAAAATAATTTCAATTATTTATATATTATATATATATGTTACTTAAAAATAATTGTCAATAAATATAAATAAGATCATTATGAAATAATGAAGCTTAGAAGTAACTTTTACAAAAAGAAAAAAGTACGTAGAGTTATAATATTGTTAATATGTAACATTTAAGAGAATGTGTTACACATTGATGTATTACAATGCCACCTGCCTTCGTAGGTGTAGAATTAAAACCATAGTGTATATAGCGTTCTATACTGAAGCTTGAAAATCCAAAGCAAGAAGGAGATAGTTTGTAGAAAGTAGGAAAACATTTATTTGTGAGGTGAGCAATAATGAGGTCGAGTGATAGATAGTGCGCGAGGGGCCAGGGTCTCTCTCTTTCCCTTCCCCATCACATTTTCCCTTCTCCATAACTCTTTCCCTTCTCTTCTTCCTACATTCTCACCCTCGGAGTGCCCTCATGCCGCAGTGATGCGTGCGATGATGAGCCGTACGGAGGAACAGAGTTGATCCTGTTGACCGTTTTACAAATTAGCTCAAGGTTACGATTAAATCTTTCTTTATATTTATTTCTTTTACATTGCAGGACTTTTCTTTTTCATTTATTTTATTGTTGATAGTTTTTCGAGCTGTGAACACGAAAAAAGGCTGCTGTCACCTTATCTTCCACGAAAAAGAAAAATAAGAAGAAGCCTGTTTTCCAGAAGACTCGAACAATCAACGCTTTCAAAATTCTTGGACGTTTGTAAGTTTTTTCTTTGCATGACCTAACAAACGCACATTTTATTCTAGTCCAGTGTCATATGGTAATAAAACGATAAAAAAGATGTACTTTGATAAGAAATGCTTTATCAGAAGGACGGATGTGGGAAGTCCTTTTTCAACATATCGTCACATCTGCTTGCTATTTCGATTTTAATTTCATTCAGTTTTAATGATTTATGTATAATATATAATATTTTCTTTTTTTTTTACACGTATCGATCGATTATGTCTATTTTAATATCGCTTTTGTCAATTATATTTGTAAAATAATAATTTTATATTTATTTTAGAATTATTTTCATCTCGTTTGATCATACGTTTAACGATTTTCTCTTAATACTTATAAAAATATCTTTATGAATTATTCTTGAAAATCGATTACGCATGACCTATACTATTAGTTAATCTACGAACATATTCTAAAGAAAGAAAGAATAAATTTATTATTATTATTATTATTAGTATTATTTAGGAAGAACGTAAAAAAAGGTATCTGACGTCGATATTGTTTGTAAAAATGAGAAAAAAAGAAGAAGACAATGTTCGAATTTGTTAGGCTGTCATGCTCAGAAGAATAAAATTAACTTCAGTTTAACTCTATATCCGTATTATTGTTAATATTTGAAAGACAATACTTTCAGCTTCGTCGAGTTTTTTTTTCCTTTTTCTTTTAGTTTATAAGTATATATACTTAAAATGACTTAGAACCGCAACACAACTGTTGCACATGCAACATGCTATGACGTGGGCATACGAGCAACTCTTCAAGGAAAAGTCGATACTCGCGTTTTTATCTCTCTCACTCTTTATCACTCTCTCTCTTTCTCTCTTTAACTCTTTCTCTTTCTCTCTTTCGTTCAAGTGCAAGCTCTGTAGGATACATAGAATGACGGCCAGCGTCATGAGCTTTCGATTGATCGTCCTTCAACGCACGTAATACTGTCGCATTCGCTTTTTACAGACTCGTATTTAATGTCACACAGCAGAAATTTCTATCTTAACAAGCTGACCTGATAAAAAAATTATACATTTTTCCTTCATTTACGTATTTTCTTTTTTTCTTTTTCTTTTATTTGCAACGAGTATCAAAATTATTTGCAAATTCTTAAAATACTAAATATGCTTTCATTAGAATTCACACACACACACACACACATTCTATGAAATACGTATAATTTTCTTAACAGCAGCTGTCAGCTGTTGTTGTTAATAGAATTGCAATAACTTCTTTTATTTATTTATAACTTTTTCTTGTACATTTTAATCATTTATAGTAAAATTTTGTTCTTTTTTTCGTTCGTTAATTTTTCTAATAATGTGCCAAGAATTTATATATATATATATATATATAAATAATAATAATAATAATAATAATAATAATAAATATATACAGTAATAAGTATATATAAATATGAAGAAAATACTTCTTATAGGAATCATCATATCGATTTTAGTAGACGTAGGCTTTAATAAGAAGTTTCTAACATATACCAATACACATTTCTCTATAATATCACGAGCGATAGAATTACTGAGATGTAAAAAGTTGTTATCTATTTCTATCTATATAATTTCCCCTGTATTATATATAACAATCTACCTGGTGAAGACATTAACTAATCGAGTTTATTCAAAATTGAGTTCTCCTCTCTTCCTTTCCTTCCTGTATTCTTCACCTTTTAATATCATTTGATTTCCTGTAAAGCTTTTTTACACAGTTAAAAAGTCTTTCAAATTCGACTATAATTTCCCTGATACAGTAAAATTTTAAAATTACAAAAGTTCTAATAGATCATATAGAAAGAAAATATTAAAAAGAGCTTATCATATTCAATTCGAATTTTCGATGATAATCTTTCAAAAATAATTTTAAAGTAAATCAGTTTAATATCGATATAAAGCTAACGTTTATCTGATCAGAGTCATTTATTGGTGTTTCCACTGATGTTTTTGATTCTTTTTTAAATTACAATATGGATCGTCGTTTACAAATATCCTGTTTTTAGAGGAAGGATAACATGACGCGTCGGTGCTTTCTATCTTGTACGTCGATCGCTCGATGGAACAAACCTCTCCCATGACGTATGTACGGTGTTTGTGAGCCGGGATATAAAGCGTGTAAAACGTATTAACGCAATTATGGATATGACCATGGGGGAACCACAGAGTATAGGAACACGTTGGGTTTGTCCAAACGATCGACACTTGGCGTTAAGAGCTAAGTGAGTTATTTTGTAATAATTATTTCCAATAAAACGATCCATTTGATCGATAATATTTTAATTACTTATTATTACTAATTAATTTTTCTTTTTTTATCATACAGATTACGAACAGGTTGGTCAGTAAAGACAGGATACTTGGACTCAGGATGGAACAATTATTCAAACGTTGGTGGTAACAACCGTGCCAACCAATCTTTCGTATTGACGGAAGAAGAACGACGTACAATTATACAAGTAAACAATCTTAAATCCATAATTAATTAAAAAATATTAATTTAATAAACAATTTTTTTTGTATGCATTGAGTTATTTGACAAATTTGTGCTTATTAATACTTTTAACAAAAATCGACACGAACTTTCTGAGTCAACCCTAATATTAAATATCAATTTTTATTTCGTATAGTTTTGCTTTTTTTCAATCTTCTCTTTTTTAAATATTTTTCACTGATAAATAATAAAATAAAAAGTGTCTTCGTCATTTTTTTTTCTTTTTTCTTTCTTCTCCCCCAGGTGATTCAAAGAGCGGAGGCGTTAGATTTATCGGAGCAGAAACGCATCGGCAGGCTGGTTGAGAGATTGGAGGACATGAAGCGCAACGTTCGCATAATCACTTCCAGCCGATCGGACGAACGAAGAAATTGTGGTAACCGATGTTCCGGTGGTTCGCGTTGTGTCTGCTCTTGTGCCCTATGCGGCGAAAAATTCGGTGCAGTTTTAGGGGCCACCCCAACGTTCTGCAAAGATTGTAGGAAATACGTTTGCCAAAAATGTGGTAAAGAGGCAAATACGCCTAATGTATTAGCTCTCACCACCAATACCGAAGTTATATCTGCAACTACATGTAACACGTTAGCGAATGAGACTCTACCAAAAAGAACTGCAATACAACGAATCGTACAGAGGACGTCGAATAATCCACAAAAGATATTTCTTTGTCGTATTTGTATTGAGAGCAGGGAGATTTGGAAAAAGAGTGGAGCTTGGTTCTTTAAAGGAATGCCGAAGCATGACCTTCCGAAGAAAAAAGTACGTTTCGGTCACTCACATCAGATTCATTAAATTGTTATTTATAATCGAATGTGCGCACGAGATAGAAAGAGAGAGAGAGAGAGAGAGAGAGATGAAACGTGAAAAAAGTTCACCGTTTAATTATCAATTGTTTGTATGCGTAGGAACGTGATTGGTCCCGGGCGGGTCAAAGGACACAGAATTCGTCTTGTAAAATCATCAGTGCTTGCAAATCTTTGGAATCTAACGAAGTTCAGGATTCCTCATCGGAAGAGGAGGCTGCTCGACGTTTAATCGGCCCAAATAACTGTTGTTCCTCTTCTTCTCCGAGTTTGCAAGGTATCCAAGATATCAATGATTTGTCCAAACAGCAACAACAACAGATCACTCCTTACGATACTCAGACGGCAAGTGGCTCTTTCAAAATGAAATCTCGATCGAATAATCGATCGTCACCTACAGGCCATCGAGATGAGAGTCCTTCGACAACAACAATGGATAGGTTGGACAAATCTTCGACATTTTCAATCTATTCGCAGTGCAGTCGTTTATCGTCATCCACATCAGCAGCAACTCTACGTAACGCGTCTCGTACGAATGAAAAAAGTACATGTGATTTAAGAGCCGATCAACGTGGTGGAGACAATTCCATTGATGACAATGCGCCAATCGAGGAGATCAAATTAGAAAATGAGGGTGACGAACAGGCTAACTACCTCGAAGATTCTCGCGGTTCTGTCGATCGGTGTAAGGATTCTCAGGTACAATCAGTCAGGTACGTAGTAACGATGCTCGGCAGAGTAGAGGTTTGACTCGGGCGTCTTGGACGCATTCTTGTAGACGGAATTCGCCGTCGACCATAACACCGAGCACTCTGATGGAACGAATTCTGGAAGAGGCTTGGATGCACGAAAGAAATGCCGAATGCGAGGCGAATGCCTCCTCAAATCGGACGAACGATCAACAAACTATCAGCACATGGTACGTGCATCACTCGGACTCACCAAGGAAGCAAACGTCGAATTACATCGAAAGTCGGTATCTCGAATTTATTGTTTTCAATTATTACTAGTCTGATGACTCTTGATAACTCTTACATCTTAATAAAGATTATTATAAGAACTTGTATCTACATGATACGATAAGAATATGTATATTTGTCCGGATCACTCAGTGAGGAGGTCAGAAACGGAGGAAAGCTTTGGGACTCTGGAAATCTCCTTGCTATACGACCCAGTGGCTCAGTGCCTCCAGTGCAAAGTGGAACGAGCATTGGGATTAAAGCCTATGGACATCCACGACCTCGCCGATCCATTTTGCAAAATCACCATACTGCCGATGGGAATGGGCACAAATATCAAGCCAATAAGAACGAAAACTGTTCACAAGACACGAGATCCAGTGTTCAACGAGACGGTGAACTTCTACGTTTCGAGAGATGCCGATGTACGAGTAACGATAATTACAGTGATCATTAAAGTTTTCTTATTTTTAATGAGAATACGATTGAATGATCGCGACAGATGAAGAGTGGCAGAGCCTTACATGTCATGATACTTCAAGACGACCCCTGGGGAGAAGACTTTCTAGGGGAGGCGAGGTTTCCCCTGTACGAACTAGAACCGTTCCAGACGAAGCACTACAAAATCAACCTCCAAAACCATTATCCGGTCTGCTTGTATATTCGTTGGAAACATAGATAAAATAAATAGTATTTATTTAGAAAATGCTAGTTAGTCAATGTATAACTTCATCATATTCCAACATTGTTCTAGGTGAGTCACGAAGAAGAGGCTTGGGATCTTCATCGAGGCAACCGAGGTCAAATACAACTAACTCTGAGCTACTGTACCCGTCGACGAGCCCTACTGGTTATTATTCATCAAGCTATGAATCTTTTGCCCATGGACAACAACGGGTTTTCTGACCCATTTGTGAAGCTATGCCTTGTAGAGAATGTGATCGAGAATCGACAGCAACGAGGTCACGATCCTCCCGGACGTACCAACACGAAGAAATATCTCAGCAAGAAACTGGCCGTAGGTCGCAGCTCGTACAGCACGAGCGTCAAATGGAAAACTCTCAACCCAGAGTGGAACGAAGAGTTCGTTTTTGGGATTCGATTAACAGACCTCATGAAAGTCACGTTATGCCTCTCTATGTGGGACAAGGATTTCGGCAAGAGTAATGATTATCTTGGTAATAATGTTCATTTAGTAATGACACGACTGCCGTACGAATTCTTCGTATTATCGATATATGATTTTGGTTTATGGTATTTTATTTAGGAGGACTTGCATTAGGATGCAATAGCAAAGGAGCACGATTACGACATTGGATAGATGTCATCAAATTTCCCGATTATCGTCATCCCGCTTGGCACAATTTAACAGAAGTTCTTATGCCAATAGAGTAATATTTTTCAGTGGCACAATTCATATGGAACTCTGTAGAAAAGTTGAAAATACCGATCTCAACGTTGACGCGTTAAAGAGGCAATAAAAGGTTTGAGTCACATTGAAAGGTATTGCCTAAGGAACCAACGTCTATATTGCATATTACAAAGTATTTTGAAAATAAGTATAATAAAGATAATTATAGTTAGTTTACCGAATTTATTCCTTCTCTTCTTCTTTTTTTCCTTCAAGCAGAATATTAAAATCATTATATTATATATATATAAATTATTATGCATTTATTATACGAATGTATATACATTTTGTTTGTAATTCAACTTATCGTATTACAAAATATGTGAAATAATAATGGAAGTCATATTTTTTCTTTGTATGCACAATTATGTGTTTAATCGGTTTTAGAAGAAGAAGAATCTTCCGATTCTTGTAACCAATTGATAAAAGATTGTACTGCGTTTTTTACTTTTTTGATTTGAATATCATCATTTTCATCATTGGATTCATGCCATTCTAAAATTTTATCTTCAGACAATATATCAAGAATATAAAACAAATGTAATACATTTTTTAAATACGGTAACAATTCTTGGGTCATGCTAGCAACTTCTTCTATAGCATGTAAACAATCTTCTTGTGCTAGCTCAGTTTTAACGTAATTCAAAATAATAGGTTTAAAATAATGTATCATAACTTTTAAATTGTTATAATAATTCTGATTATTAATCGGAACTTTAGTCTCAGCCAAATAGTGTGATGGCAAAATCAATATTGCTTTTATGACATTATATGTAACTTCTCGCATGTTAACATTGTATGCATATCTTGATGAATTTATTTCTAATATTAAATTATCACAATTCAATTTATCTTGAAAACCTCTTAACAAACTATCAATAACTTCTGATAGAAATAAACTCGTGTCATCGAGAACCGGAGAACATTGTCGCGAGCTTTCGTTCGTACTTGATTCATCCGTTGAATCGCTATCATATTCTATAGCTTCATTATCTTTAAAAAACAACAATCTTTCGTCGACATCTTGATCCGACATTTTTGTATTTATTAAATTACCATTTTTCATTTCTAGAATGGAATCAATATATAGTTTTTCTGGATTAATGGTCGTTTCCGAATTTAATATACATCCGTCTAATTTAGCATTTTGCTTAATATCGCAGTTAGAAAAAATTATACTATCCGTAATTTCACAACCGCTTCCTATTTTGACGTTGGAAAAAATAAAAGAATTTTTTATAATCGCCACTCGATCTATCGAACAATTATCGCCTATTACAGATTTAGTAATAAAGCTTTTTTGTCCGAGTGTACTGTTTTCTCCGATTAAACAATCTTTTTCTAACGTGCAACCTTTAGCCAGAGTAACACTTTTGTGCTTATAGCTGCTTCGAGATATAGAAACAAAGTTTTTTAATGGACCAAACATTCCTGGTGCATGCGGGTAGCCACGTCTGTGCAAAATATCACGACTTAGAGTATAATATGTTTTCCATGATGTAATTGGTAAACTATAATTGTCCGAACTCAATTGTTGATAATGAATTCGTTCGCCTAGTATTTCTTCGTTCATTAAAACACCTTTAATAAAATCTTCCATTGTCTGTATGATATAAAAAAAAGAAAGAGAGAGGGGATAAAATATAATAATTAAATATTTCCATATGTACATATATATGTATAAATATTGAACACTGTTCACTTACTTGAAAGTCAAAATTATCAGCAAATAAGACAAGTACGGCGGGTGAACATAAATATACATGTGTGTCTATGAAACACGTGCTAATATCAATTTCGCTATTATCCAAGAACCAATTCAACTCTAATTTAATTTTCTTCTCATCGTTCTTCAGTTTCTTATAAAAAAATATTTTATTATTGGCTTTGTTTGACACTACCAGAGCAGTTTCTTCTCTTAAGAATGAGTCGTTGGTACTACCAACATTTCTAAGTAGCATCGTCATTGCTGCACCCTTATCCATGTTTTCTTTTTTGCAATGGACATTTAAGTAATTTCGTAAATCATAATTTATAAATGCATTTCCTCTAATCAATATAAAATGACCGCGTATCAAGCATTTGGTGTCAATGTCTCTGAGAGCATCACCTAAAGATCTACATCCATCAGAAACAATTAAATTAATGATAAGATCTTCGTACTCTTTTTCTTTAACATATTTTTTTAACAAGTCAATATGACTGCTACAATACAAAAATAATTCTTCTACTCTGGATATTTTTAAAGTTTCTATAAGATAGTCCAACAAAGGTACATTTAAAACTGGTAATAACATGCTTGGAAATACATCCTGCACTGGAGTCAATGCTGTTGTAAAGTCGTCAGTTAACACAACAGCTTGTAAAGTATCCTTTTTCCTTAATTTTGTAGCCATGTTTTCCTTCACAATTTTGTACCTCTTATAAATCAGATAGAAATATTTTCTAAATCAAATCCATATGCCAATAGCATATTTCTACTGAAAATAGACAAACATATGTAGCTAACTTAACCTAATCTAAGTTAATTTAATTTAACCTAACCTAATCAAACAGGAAATTATTTGCTTAAATTCCACCCGTTATTATTATCTTCAATGAATTTATTTAAAATTTGAGGTAAACATTAAATCCGATTGGCCCATTTTATATTGCAGTACATTTAACATGCGAAAATAATGTTATTGATGTAAAAATTTTCTTTTTCCGCCCTCTTCAAAGTTTTATCAAAATTAAAAGATTGAAGAAAAATCGAGAAATAAATAATAAAACAGTCAATGATACCTTAAATCTTCAAGCGAATCGGTAGTATTGTCTTCTATTTTTATCAATATTTTTTAAAACAATTATCAAGTTTTTTTATTATAAATTAAATTGTTTTTCGCTTTAAACGTTAAACCAATGGAGCTCTACACAAGGAGGATGATTGAGATACACCGCAGGAACGCTGGTAAGAAACCTTAACAGCAGAAAAAAATGAATAAGTGCTCTTATTTACTCACTATTTGCACAACTTTATTTTATCAAATATTTTTTATTTTTTATTTATCGTTAATTAGTTGAAAGTAATTATTAAACTTTGAATAATTATGAAATGACGACGTCATGAGTGGGAGATATGTTATACACATGCGCAACCACAAATTCAAAGCGCAAGCACATTTGGAAAAAATGAAAGTAAAGGTAATATATACTTGCAGGGGATATATTTAAAGTTGATTTCCAAAGTAACAACCTATAAGGTAATGAAAAGAAATAAATTAATCGTTCATAATGTAAAAACAATAGGTAAATATTTTCATTTTTTTCTGCTGTTGCGATTCTATGCCAACTTTTTTGTGGTGAAGTATATAGAAACTCGCAAGTTCCTTTTTTTATCTTCCCAGTATTATTTTTGTTACCACTGGAACTACCATTGGAAAATAGTAGATACTTAAACCGCTGACGGTACAATACTATATATACTATCAAAGAATATTGTTATATATATATATATATTGCATATGTGTTGGTTAGAGTCAAAAATATTAAAATTTTCGTAATATTAAATTTTTAAGCTTAAATAACGTTCGGTAAATATTAAAGTAATTTCTTTTTTCTCGTTTCGTCTTTAAAATTTTTCATTTTTATCGTATTTTACTAAATTTGCAATTTTTCTTTTCTATATAATGCAGCTTAAAAGTATTTCATAATAATTAATAGATATTATTTTTTGTAGTAACTTAATATTTGTACTTTCCCTATTTCTTTATTTTTATATATTTTATGTAAATGTAAAATCACGCGTTTAAATTTAATTTCATTACAACGATAAAAATAAATAAAAAAATCAGTTGAAAAGTGCATCTCTGCGAACTGGACGATTTGTATGTTAGGCTATTGTATCGCTTGATTGTATGATTAATATAGTTTTCTTTTTGTTACAGGTGATCATCGTTGGATTTATCATCTACTCGTTTTGATTTTCTTCTACTTTTTAAAATATATATGTATAAAAAACGCATTTCTGAAGGCACACACGTATTTAGACACTAAAAATTAAATATAATTATTTTAAATTTTCTTACAATATAACTATACTATATATATTATCTACGATAAAATAAAATATATTACTTATATATATTGTTACGACCCTGTTTTGAGCCGTCCCTGGAAAAAAGACGTGAAGGCCGTTTCCAGGCGACGGGTTGTTGATCGGGGAGATCTTGACTGGAGCTCGAAAAGAACGGACGTGAGATTACGGAAAATTGTGGAAAAACCCTGAACGGTTATTAGAGTTCCGTAAATAAAGTTCCTTGACATAGGGGAATAAATTCACTAAACAGGTTAAGRTTCTGGTTTCTAAAGAGTAAGTGATATCTTCTAATAGTCTAAAGAGATTTTCTTCCTCTGTTTCAAAACAAAATGGRTGCCTAGTGGAGATGGTTAGTAGACTAGTTATATGATCTACCGGAGGTCTACGTTCGATATCACCTATGGGAGCTGGGAATTAAGAAACATTGTCTTTAAATGGTATAATCAGCTTATAGATCATTGAGACAAAGTCCATATCACCTATGGCAAAAATAACTAGACTCATTTGAATGTTCCTGTCTTGACATTTTGAATTGGTCAGTAACACGACAGCTGGAGCAGTAGCAGTRGAGCTAGCGGGTCCGAAGAGGTGTTGATACCTTGCACTAATCTCGACAGCATCTGTGATAACAATTAAAGTTGTCCTTTTAAATTGTCTGGTGTACCCATATAGATCATCAAAATCCTGAAAGTAATAGATCTCTGTTGGGTAAGTGAAGRGGCTTTCTAGAGCTTCTCCATAAGCCTCATTCAAGGTGTCTATACTAAAAGKTAGAGCACTACCAGGCGCAACTGGAGTTGGCATGATGGTCGGAATAGTGGGGTTTTTGTGTGTCTGTGCTAGTGTCTGGAGTGGACGAARAAGGTTTTTTATATCTTTTCTTAACAAATTTAGATTTATGGAGAAGGACATTTCTTGTGTGATACAACAGTCATATTATGAAATGGTAACGTTAAGTGTTGATATCATCCATGATAGCCCTTAAGCCAGCGGTTATATTGATCTTGATCTCGTTCTGGGTCACCCTAGGAGCGACTGGCAGAGCATCAGTCCAGGGAGCTAGTTCTCTAATCCGTCGTTGAATATGGTCTCTCCAATCTATGAGCTCAGCCWTTTGAATTGCTCTCTGTTGCACATCCATGATCAGATCAATGTGGCCTCTTTTACTGAGAAACTGATCCTCCAAAGCTCTGTACAGAAGTTCTTCTCCCGCTTTGATGATTGCCTGCTGATATTCTGCATTCTCTTGTTGGATCTTGGATTCGGCCCATGGACCCTTAAGGTCCTGCTGTCTGAGGTGATCCAGAACAGAGTTTTAGAAATCTACTGGTTTATTTACGAAAGTCTTTCTCTCTTCTTCTGTTTGGAGTGATTTATTGTGRTATAGTAACCCACAGTAGGTCAACAGGGGATAATTCTTTATGTGGAATCGTTCTGGGAGTTTACCCCTAACCCCTAAGAAAGGTGCATGTTCCCCAACTGGTTTTATCAGGTTAAATTGGTTCATCTCAATCTGAAGTATGGGTAGATCCCGTCCT
>NW_014569843.1:0-100126 GCF_001313835.1 Polistes canadensis
TTCCATCTCCTTGGCACATAAAAATCTGTGTCCAAATCGTCCAAAAGATGCATAAGTTTTTAGTTAGTTAGATTTCAAAATATTAAAATTCTCGTATTATTAAATTTTAAAGTTTGATTAACGTTCAGTAAATATTACATTCATTTCTTTTTTCTTGCTTGTATTTTATTAAATTTACAATTTTTCTTTTATATATAACGTAAAAATTTTAAAGTATTTTATAATAATTAATAAGATATTATTTTTATTAGTAGCTTATTATAATATTTGTACTTTTTTCGTTTCTTAATTAATCATATTTTTTAATGTAAAATCACGGGTTTAAATTTAATTTTATTTTACAAACGGTAAATAGAGATTGGATAAAAATAAATAGGGAATTCAAATGAAAAGTGCATCTGTGAATTGGACCACTTATATGTCAGGCTRTTATATCACTTGACTGTATGACYAATATAGTTTGCTTTTTGTTACAGGTAATCATCGTTGGATTTAACATCACACCTTTTTGATTTTCTTTGGCTGCCTTTTTAAATATTATATATGTTTAATTGCATTTCTGAAGGCACACACATGTTTATACACTAAAAATTAAATATCATTTTAGAAAATTCTATCAAAATATCTATCAAAAAAAAATATAATAATCTTTATATTTATCTTTAAACAGTCGCACAGACGTTTTAGAGTCTGTATAGAGACATTTTTATTTACACTAGAGACAAGAGACAATATCTAGATTAGGATTTTCAGCAAATAATATATTAATCCCCGTTTCTCGCCCCTATACTTTCTGCATTCTCATTTATGCGTGAGCCCAAGTGTTACACGTATTGATGAGAAACAGTTAGTATGGGTTTAGTTTTAATTTTTTCTCGTATTGGCGGTTACCGTCGAAAGTAAAGAAATTATAGAAGATCTTGACAGAGTATACAAGAAAGTTTCTCGATAAAGATATCTCGTGTTAAATTCATCAAACGTTTAGTCTATAGACATACACATACACATACAGACATCCATGCACATATATACAAAAAATTGTTGCGGAGAGTATACGAATACAAGAAGACGTAGTATTCCACATCTTCCCCATCGTGCTACTGGCCAAGCAATAGCCATGTCTGCAGCAGTATAGATAAATGAGATCCCAGGCGGTGGTTTCTTGTAGATGGGCGGCCAGCCATCTCCAGCTATCTCTAGCTATTTACACAGCCACGAACCGAGATTCGGTTTCTTTCTCGAGGCTGTTTGCACAGTGTTGAGAGGTGGTCGTAGGGCGAGGAAGAGTAAGAGACAGAAAGAAACAGAGACTGAGGAAAAAAAATAAAGAGAAAGGGAGAGAGAAAGAGAGAGGATTGAGGGTTAGTGTTAGCAAGTAGCAAATGGTGCTGGAGCTTCGAAATGTATGGAAAAATCCGACTACGTAAGGCCCCTCAGGGAGAATTGGTTTCTTTCTTCTTCTAAGCTACCTTCACAATCTCTTACTCTCTTTCTCTTTCTTTTAATCCATCCTTTTCTTCTCTATTTCACTTCTTTTTTTTCATGTTATCGCTCTCTCTCTCTATTACTCATTTGGTTGGTTGGTTAGATGGTTGCTCTCGTCTTAAGCTAGACGTCATAGGCCTAATGATTTTTCATATCAGCTGAGCAAGAAAGTAGGCTCTGTCCCAGTTTTCTCATTATCACAAACGGTCGATCATTCTAACAAGCGGGTTGGTATTAGCGAGAACGTAATAGGGTTGCAATGGTAGATCGAATATCTGTTAATGACTCAGCATTGTTCACGCGTAGCCGAAAAAGAATATTTTATTTTTAGTGTTTTTTAAGAATATCGAGAAAGTCCTGTGCATTGAATTTATATCTTTATGCAATAAAAAATATAATTTTAAAAGAACATTTATTTTTTTCAGACTTTTAAAGAAGAAAATTTTGTTATTGCTAAATCTCTCTGTTTAGTTGATTTCTACATTTTAATATGAAATAGATTAGATATGATTTTATTAATTCGTTCTTCATTTATCACATAATGTTTTCTTTCAACCTTTTTTTAATTGTACTGTTAGTGTGTTCTTACAATAGTAAGGTGACAGAATTTTGTATAGGATTATAGGTAGCTATAGATCGTTGATCATATCGATGCAAGATTTACAATTTACATTCCAGTTATAAGGTATACGTGATCATAGGCAAGGTCGTTATTCGAACACCAGCTCAAAGACATGCAAATGATATTGTGAAAGGGTAACTGCATATTTTTTCACCGCTATTGGTCGCGTATGCAAGACACAAGCAACCACTTTGATTATTATCGACATCGATTGCCTTTAGCACACGTTTGGTATTTCCGAGGTCAATGTAGGTACAGTCGATTATTGTGTATCGATACCATCGATACCAGTCATGAAACTTAAATGATTAACTTGTTTAAATTTCTTTACTCTAAAATTAAAATTAGAAGTTGAGTAAGCTAAAGAACGTAAACACGTTAATATCGTTCAACCAAGAATAAGTGAAAGAAGGAAGGTTAATTTTCCATTAATCTTAAGGTAGAATCGTTAAGGTACTACACAGCTCGCTCGTAACAAGTCGTTCGAGGTCTCGTAAATCTATCGTCTTCGTAGAAGGTTCGTGCATTCGCTATACAGTCAATGTGTCTCCCTCGTCTGTACTAAAGGAAGAATTATAACTGTATAGAGAGCGGTTGTTGGCTTCGAGTATAGGCAGTCGACTCCTTGGTTGAAGGGTACTGCAGAAATCTTAGTAAGTCGGCGTAAATGACAGACAGTACTCGGCATAATGAGGCCGTTGCTAATACTTTAGACCAGCGTTTCTCAACCATTTTGACGTGTACTCCAAATGCATTTGTTTGCTATAGTATTGAAGCCCAAATATTAATAACATCAAATTTTGAAGAATCTGATAGACCAAAATTACTGTATATTTTTTTACTTCATATTATGCAACAGAACTTGCAAGAATATCTGATAAGAACTTCATGAAAATCTTACAAAAAGTATTACTTTTCTCATTTTGATGTAAGATAGAATTTTTAGACTTATTAGAAATTTAACGTAATTTAACGTAACTTAATATTAGATCACGGGCCGTGTATCCCCTTCCCCCTAGTAACAATTTTTGAATTAACTTAAATATTTGGACGTAAATTCATCATTTTCGTCATATAAAAAATATATTAATTTACTCCAATGTGACAATACATTTAAGGTATTGTTTTATGAGAAAATGAGGAAAAGGCGAGACGTGCAGTCTCATTTCTAGGAACCAGACGACCGGGAAGCGACATTAAGGGAGGAAGCTGAATTGGATTGACATTATCTACGGTTCCAAGTTCCGGTATATCCCACGAGAAATCAGTACAGTGCCTGCAACTACCACTGTCCGACTCGTTCGATATTCATATATATACACGTACACACATATACCAACACATACGAATTTATACGTACATGTATGTGAAGTCTTACGTACAAATGTGTATATGTTCGTATGCACGAGTGAGTATGAATGAATGTGCATGGGTATGTATGCGTGTATGTATGATCGTAATCGCAATGTTCGATAACAGAAAGCTTTTAATTATGCACGAACAAAAAAGTAAATTTTGTAATAATTTTTTTTTTATTATTCTCTTTTTCGTTATCTTTCTCTTTCTTCCTAGTTTCCTTTTTACCTAAAATGTGTTAGATTATGCAACAAACGATCCGTTTTCATTTCCTGGGCGTTCAAGCATCTATTAACGGTGATTGAACATAAATGTTCCAAGTCCAATTATCGTTAATTTAAAGCCAATTATCGCAGACTATTTAAAAGTAAAAGAATTTTCTTTCATCAGTAGAAGGAATATATATTAACAATATCGATTGAGTATTCAAATGTTACGTTTGATATGAAATGTGTTATAATTGAATTAATTCTCTACTGAGAGAACATCTACGTGATATAACTACACTCATTGTTAAACATATCTGTCGAATGTCCACCTTGGACAAATTGCAGAAGAAGTTGGAGATAATATCGGAGATACTTATTGTTTCATTTATTCATCGAAAGATATTTATCTTTAATATTAAATAAATAAAAATTTAGTGCAATTATATATATATATATAATTAGCAGATAAATTCAAGTGAGAAAACAAAATGTAATAATTTTTTTCAAATTTTTAACGAAATCTAATAAATCTTTTAAACAAAGTTATTTGTTAGACATCAACGCGAGACTTTGACCGTGAATTTACCGTAACAGATCGCGTTTAGATTAAATATGCATACGTACGTATTATAAAATTCGGCCAACCCTTGGAGACACAAATTATTTTGTAATATATGACAAATTTCGAAGTGTGGAAAAAAAATTTATCGCGAGTTACAGTCACCATTTCGTGCATTTATATTCGAGGGAGCGAAACTACTGTAATTGCCATTTAAAATATACGCTTTATATTTTAATTAGAGCTCGTACTCTAGATTCGAACTCCACCAGTAACATACTATGAATAAATGTATGCTTGTTTATGTCGTAAATGTTAATCACGTGCGTATGCGTTGGTTGCGAATGTGCGTTCGTATGTACATGTGTATGCATATATATGCATTCGTGTATATGTGTGTACGGGTGTTTGTTTTACACGTGTACTTGCATATTACATACAAAAAATTTCGTGGATAATACATTTTTTTATAAAATGTACGTTCTAAAATATAAGGATCGTGGTTTTGTACAAGACGTGGTCGGTCTTATATAAGTAAGAAAAAATCTTAACACAATTCTTCACAAATCCTTACAAAAATTTGCACCCCTCTAAATGATAGGCTCTGAACTTTTCAGCCCTCCTATATATATATATCACAGTACTTTTCTTTAATAAATAGAGAACGTTGGGAGAAGGGTGAATAAGGTACAGTGGATAAATGGAAAGCGGAAACCACGAAACCTCCTAATTAGTAGCGTTCAACGTTGTGGAAAGCAGTGGCTCAAGTCTTTTAAAGGAGAAAGAGAGAGAGACAGAAAGGGAAACAGAGGAAAAAATACAGAGAATTAAAATAAAATAGAAAGAGAGAGACAGAGTTATACAAAAATACATATTGCGTCTGATAAGACCGACAGGAAGTAAGTTTATGCGCAGCCTATGTAAGTACCTTGTACCAGGTACTTCAACTCTTCTCCTAATGTAGGAATGATTCGTCCTGTATTCATGGAAGATCTCATCTCCGACCTAGACGCTATTTCCGTTGGCTGATTGGAAATCTTCCGCGTATCTCTCACTACCTTTACAAAGAGAACCAACCGAGATGTTCGTAGATATTTCAAGGCTAAGATTATTCTTCCATCTTAAAATGGAAATTATGGCTTTAATGATAAAGGGAAAGAGATAAAATGAATAAAAGAGAGAGAAAGAAAGAATACGACAGAGCAATAGTCAAAGAGAAAAAGAAAAAAAGAAAAATAGAGAGAGAGAGAGAGAGAGAGAGAGAGAGAGAGAGAGAGAGAAGTTCGAATAGAATGGAGATTTCTAATTTTCTGATTATGCGATACTCTCGATTCGTGATTTGAATTTTAGTTTCAGATATCCTCGCGTGGAAAAGTACTTTCGCTTTCCAAATACGATCTTTATTTTATATATATAATTTAACTTTGTTCTTAACTAGTACTTCTATCATAATCGTTTCGACGAAATTGATATCCGTTTTATATTGTATATTTATTATTTATTGACAAAAGTTTGGAGAGATTATTAATGATAAGAAAGTTTGTCACTAAACATACTACCGACCAGCTTTTAATGGTTTTTACATTTTAATTAGAATTTTTCGTTTAAGTTTATTGCTTTTCTTCATCTAACTTTACGACAATTTGTAATTATAAAATGATTAATTATTATCCTAAAATTGTTTTACTTATTATTTAAGCCAGTTCTAAATTGATTATCATTATATTTATATTCAATAGTAAAAAAAATAAGTTTTTTTAAAAACTGGTCATTTTTATTTATTGCATATTTACTTAATATTTGAAATTGTACTAGTTTCCAAATATTTTTGTGGTCGACTGTTCATAAATTATTGTTAGGCTTTATATTAACAATGTATTTCTAGTAATATACTTCTATGTTGAGAACTCAACAGTTGGAATGCTTCTCTCAAGGGGTTTAAGAAAAAAGGAATAAGAAAAGTCTGAAGAAATGAAATTTTGATTAATTTCATTTATACGAATGAAGTTTTTGTATTAATATTTAAACACAAGCTTATCTTGAAGTAATCTTTTGTTGTTCAATCTGTATATGTCCAACTAGCATTGGTAAACCAAGGTAATAATTAAACCGACCAAGTTTGGAGTTCCATCTCGTAATCACGAGCCTGGACAATAGGACGGTACTTTGCGTTTGGAGCTGAACCGTCACGTGAAATATTCATCAGCTTTTGAAACCTGAGACTACGGCTTTCACTTGCCTTCTAACCAAAAAAGCTCTACTTTATATTCCAGTCTACGCTGAGCTATTTGAAAGTCAAACTGTTTACTGCTTGCTCTGTGCAAACTTTTGATATAGGTAAGTCTTGCCCTCCGTTCCGATAAAGCCGAAGTATCTCCTCGGCACGTTGTACTCTCTTTTGTCTATTTTAAACGAATGGTTAGTCAAACTTTCAAAAGGATACAGAATAAAGAGACAGATGAAGTTTAAATAAGACATACTTTATCATTTACTTTTTCTTTTCTTCAATTTTCCTTCATTTTTATTGCACCCTATCGTATCGTATAATATCGTATAGGTATACTATTGGGGACGAAAATATGCGAACATGTGCTTGTATCAATGTTGCATACTTAAGTTCTATTTATGTTTACATTTAATAGATTGGTATTTTATATAGATGGTTAGTTTTTATAATGCAAATAAAATTGCATCCAGATTACGTGTGGTAGTATTTATAAAAAGGGAAAAAAACATCAAAGTTGCATCATTTTTTAAAGCAAGATTGGGGTATTCTTCAAAGTTCTAGCGAAGATAGGTCCGCTTCAGGGATAAGATCCTTCCTATGCGAGTCATGTTTTTATTCTAATCACTAAGGAAATCGAAAAAACATCCTGTAGGAATAATTAAATCTATTAAAAGAAAATTCATATTTTTCATTTCTCTTGGAAGAGTGAATTTTTACTCGTAAATAACTACATATTCTGCGATAGTACACCGTGCAATCTCGTCGATTCGACAGGATCGAAAGCATTTAGTTTATGCGTCCTCAGGGATTAACCATTTATGGATCCCGTAGGATAGCCACGAATACGGGCCATGACAAGAGATTTTTCCGTGTGTCCGCACCAGAGAGATACGACCGGTAACCGTCATTTATGTAATCCCCCTCTTCGTGACAAACGCATTTATAACCACGTTTAAGTTCCATTGTAATTAGTAGCAATGCTATGGAATACATGATTTTAAAACCTTCTATAACTGGTGCCATATCATATTAATCTACACTATTGGAACAACACAAATCATATTATATATTTGCATTTTATGTTAGGTTAACAGCAAACATTCGGCAGAGATTTTATTTTTTGTCTATTTCTAAATACAATACTCATATAAGAAGACATATCTTCAAATTTCTTTTTTTAGCTTCTAATAGTGAATAATACCGAAATTTCTTAGAAAATGTTCCTTTTGGAAGTCTCAAAAATAACATTCTAAAAGAATATATCATAGAGTAGAATCGGTACGGGTAGAGAGAAGGGAATCAGAAGTGAATATCGCGAGTATCCCATCAAACGAGCTATTCTCTTACTCGTCGAATCTTATCTAAGACTCTCCAATTTTGCGGCAAACGTCTCAGTGAACTTTTGGACGAAGAGAATCGCATAAAGTCCGTGACTCCTGCTGCTTTGGTATTTGCCTTTACTTTCTCCCTCTCTATCTCTTTATCTCTCTCTATCTATTTCTCTCTCGTTCCCTTTCTTTCTCTCTTTTGATGCTTTTCTCAGTATCTACGGGAGGTGGTTCCTAGCCGCATGATGAACGACGTTGGTACCGAGAAGCGTCTCATGGGACTTTGTATAATAGATTCCGGATCGAGTACGTACACACAGACGTGAATATTCTCATCCTTTTCTCTCACTTGATTCTTGCTCTAGCTTGTATTATACTCTTCTATCTTTCTCTTTATTTCTCTCTTTCCTACTACCCCCTTTTAGTTTTATCCGACTCGTTCTACTACATCGAGAAGAGAATTTGCAGGAAGTAAATTTTCCAGGAAGTTCCTTTACTTTTTCATACGATTTCAAAAGTGATGTCGGTCGGTTCATCGATCAACTGATCTATCTTTGTACATGAATATGCGTATGTATAACGCATAACCTGTTTCTCGTTGGATCCTATTATGTAAACTTTTTATGTGTTATTATGTAACACTTTTTCTGAAAAGTCATATGATCTAATAAAAAATTGTATGAAAAAATAGTGTAAAGGAGGTACTTATAGTCTACGAAAATAGTCGCAAGAGTATGGGGGTATAGGGGGAATGGGGTGTACTTATAGGTACCTAAATAAAGTGTACGTGCACACGTGAGAAAGATTAAATCGAGTCCTTTGACGAGTGAGTTACCCTCATATCCTTCATTATTTGCACGTAACAGTCTAGGAGCTATAGAAGTAGTCAAGTAGTATGGCTGAAACGAGCCTTATACGAGACATATATAGCCTCGAGGGTGTCGGAGACGACTCTTCATTATGCCAGCCGCGTCATCTTCTTTCGTAAGGCTCGACTTCTTTATCTTGCCTCTCCTCCTTCTAAAGCTACCTTCGTTCGGGGTGAGAAGAAACTGGAACTTTCTTTCCCTTTTTCACACGCCCAAGAACCTTTTTCCTTTTCTTTTTTTTTCTTATATATTTCTCTCTCTTTCTTTCTCTCTTTCTTCTTCTCATTTTTTTTTACCTAAACCCCAAGGGGTTAGGACAAAAATCTCAGATGACGACAACGGAGATTCCTCTGTGTGTTTCTTTTGGAATTCGTAAAGGGTGCACCCTTGTAAAAAAAGGGTCAGATAATAATAACCTGATGGGATTGAGAGAAAATCAAGAGTAGGATGGTTCACTATCGCGAACTGTGAATTTTTTCTTTTTTTTTCTATCTTGATTCCATGGACGTTAAATGATCCTTGTAATGTAATATTATCCTTTTTTATCTTCTTTATCGATGTGATAAGAGTAGATGATATCTAAGTATTTCATATATACATATTCTGGATAGAAGTATTTTTCTAAAAAAAAATGAACATTGAAATTTTCTAATAATCAATCGTATTGACAAATCTCAACGATTTTCTAGCTTTATCGATTTCTCCAAAGTTAACTTAGAGTCTAACGAGGTCTCTGCCTTCTATAATTATCGGTCGATAGTCTTTGCCTTTGAATCGGTAGAGCTTTGAAGATCCCGCTCGTTCCAATGCGAATTGGATTCTCTGCTTTTAATGTATGTAGCTTAAGGGTTCGCAACGTGATTGGCGAGTCGACTGAGCGAGAGGACGAAAGAGAAAAGGGTTGAAGGAGTGAAGAGAAGGAGGCGGGCTGCGGGGAGAAGTAAAGTCACATTAAACTAATGCATCGATTACGATCAAACTCGTGAAAAGCGACGGGGGACACGTGTAACGTCCATAGGTGGTACATGTATGTATAATGCATACACGAACTTCGATCTTTACATGTGTAGGATTAATTATGTGAATTCTCTTTCGTTCGTTGATCGTTTGAAATGGAATTGCGTTTAAAAAACGATAACGATATAAAAGTTAGATTGTAGTAGATTTTACAAAGATTTAATGCTCGATTATTTGAATTTACTGATCGAATGAGATATTCTGATATATTGGATAACGTGATTATGATATCTCGTTTCTTTTGAGAGTTTAAATTTTCTCGTATTTCATGATTCACGTATGGATTTCCAATATTCTTTTTCTATTTTTAATTATAGAAAATTTTGATATCGTTTGATAGAATAAAAATAGAAATAAATCGTGTATACTTATTGGAGAAATTATTTTTTTTCTTTTCAATTATATACGCGTTTAAAGCAGCAAGAATTTTCTGGAAGATATACAGATTTTGAATTTTAATCATGATGTTGAGAGAGGGAAAGAGTGAGAGAGATAGAGATAGAGAGACGGTACACGTGCTTAACTTGTCTGAAACAGTCTCGGCAAGGGCGACGGCTGCCCGATTAAACCGGCATTACTGTGAGAGCAACGACATAATTACATCATTAACCCACATTATATTCACTTCTGCCTCGGTAACCTAGCACCACGGATACTCGGTTGGAGTACATCATCAACGAAGAAGAGATAGGTGGTCACTGTCTTTTACCTTCCAGACATATTAATACTCTTCTTGACTAAATCAGCACTCTTGCATCTTTCCAAAATTATCTTGATTGTCCTACATTTGATCGATATCATTTCAATGATTAATTTCAACAATTTCGAGATTTTGCTTAATTTTTCTTATGATTTCATCGAGTTTCTCCAGTGATTGATCAATCAGAACGAAATGCATCTTTGACATCCAAAATTCGAGATTGAAAACATTTGAACCAGTTTTATGCAATCTATGAAACATTTAATACATCTCGCAGAACACTTTCCTCGTTAGACGTTATAGTCAATGACTGTTACACGGTTTAGGGTCTGAAACGGATATGCCACCGCCATAAGCTTACGTGGCATGGCCAGTAATCGTTTAGATCGGTAGCACCTAGGGCCAAATCGCATTTCTGCACGAAACGTTTCATGGTTATGATCTCTGATATCCATCGCGAGAGACGTATTTTCCTTTCTCTTGTGGGCTTTCATCAATTTCGAAGTGTGCGTGCACGCTTGCGTTCTAACCTTAGAACGATTACGGGATGTAGCTCATAGCAAGAACGTGCAACTAATGACTTATTATTATCTGTCGTTTATACGGACTTATACGAGAGAGAATTAGAATGAAAATTAGAATGAGAATGAGAATGAGAATGAGTATGAGAATGAGAATGAAAGAGGGAGAGAGAGAAATAGAGAGTATGTGTAGGGAATGACTTCCAATGAAGTTGTAAGGGATCGGTATCGGTGCGTTATTAGGGTGAGAAACGTGCCACGCCTACTCATTTTTCTTCTACTTTTGTTCTTTCTTCTTTTATTCTAGTCGCGATCACTCGTTTTGCGATATTCACTGTAGTCAAGCGGATTGTGAAATGCTACTCGCGTGTTTCCGAACGTTTGTATTTTCATAATGGCTCGTGGAAATGAAGAAATTTTCTTCTACGATTTCCGAAATGTCTTCCTTCAAACATTATTCTGCCTAGTAAATTCGTATTCCGTTTTATTTTAAGTATCGTCGTTTTAAAATTGGCCTTACTTCGTTTCTATATTTTTAGTTAAATTGATCTATGGAATGTGTATATTATGTTGTATTATTGGAAACATATAGGTATATTTATTGAAGACTTTATAGTGTTATAAATCATTTGGTTAGAAAATGCAATTTGAGATAATTGCAAAGTATTAAAACTTTCATTATACTTCCTTGTTCTCATTACAATGAATGGCGATAGTATTGTAGTAGAGATCGAAGGATGGGTGGAATAAGTTTTTACGGTTTCAAGATGGCGAACAGCATCTTAGAAATTTTCTACGGTTCTTTCGATCGATGCAAGTTTTCCCTCAAGCGAAATGCATCTTTCTTTTTTATTGTTCACGGCTTATTTACTCTAGTAGAGCTTCTTTATTAAATTCCTTGTTGAAAATATTTTCTGTGTGTCTATTCGTGAAAAATTGCTAACATGTTATTTAAAATCGTATATTTTTATGTTGATTTTGTATTTTTCGTATCGTCATGTTATGTTGGAAATAATTATGAAAATTTTATGGGTATCTTTGAAATACTTTGTACATATCTAATCAGATAATAAAAATGATTACAGGATGTGATCGTTTTTGAAGTGCAATAATACAAGGTAGAGTTTAGTATTGTTTTCTGATAGAAGAGCTGGGAATATTTGGCATAATCCTAGAACGAGCGTAGGGAATGACATAGCAGAGTCGAGCTTTGATTATCGTGAATTAATTTCACTGGAGACTGGCTCACGTTTAATAGTGACCCGTCACGTGCTCGTAGAGGAACTTTAGCGTACTTCCCTCGTTGCAGTTGCATTTCGTGCTGAGATTCTAACTCGGACTTTACCGGGCTTTACGCGACACACAAACTTGAGCTTTACCGTTTACATACTTGGATAAACGTTTTGAATTTAGTCCCATTCGACCACCATTTGTTCGTACGTTTTGATCGTAACGATTCTACAGTGCTGTCGTAGATAATTATTTGTCTGTTTTGATCATTCGGTAGATAATTGTTATATTCATTATTCAGAAAACGATTATACGACAATTTCGATCTAATGAGAATACACTTTTAGTTGGGGAAACTTTAATAAAGAGTTACGAACGATACTTCAGTTTTGTAGTAATAATAATATTTCGATTAACGACTATTGTTATCAAAATTAGATATCGGCTTGTTTAATAATGGTAATAAAAAAGTGGTACCAATGATAGAAACTCAAATTTTCCTCTACAACTATTACGATGAGTATTCGTTATCTATGGCGTTAAGAGAATCACATTAAAAGTCTTAACACTGGTAGTTTATCGTTATCATTTATTATTCGGAATTAGGATAGTTAATGTTTGAAAAAGGGGTTAGAAGTTCACACGTGTAACTGTATTCGAATAAAATTTATATGAATAGTGTAAAGTAATTATTATTATTGTTAGATCTATCTCGGGTTTAATTAAGCGAACACGAATTAAAGGGTTGTATGGTTATGTTATCTATCTTACTAGGGGTTTCTCACGAAAAATTAGATTTCGTGTCGTGAAATAATTTATACCAACGCACTTGCCTTGTAGATCTCTAGGGAAGACATTTATACATAGGTATATATTGTGCTAGTGTTAACAAGAAAATTCTTCGATAGAAAGAGATAACTTTCGTCTCGTGCGTTTAATTTGTTGCACGCCTACCTCGTAAATTTTCTCATTAACGTGCTAACATAGAATCTTATTTTTATCGTATGTTTGATAAGAGTATGACGAATATCCACTGGCATTTTGCACCCTTATTCACACGAGTTTAATAATACGAGTCATTTTTTAACTTTCCTTCTCCTATAGTTTATTAAATAATAAATATCCTTTTCTAAAATTATATATAATTATACGTATAATGATATAATTATATATAATTTTATATGATATATTATGTATGCATATTAGTATTTAGTTATAGATAAATATAATCATTTTTATAATATCTACAGATAGATAGAGAGAGAGAGAGAGAGAGAGAGAGAGAGAAAAAAGAGAAAGAGATAGAGAAAATAAATATTCATATAATATAATTTCTATATTTCCAAATAGTTAAAAATTTAAATCTCATTTATTTCCGATCATTTATTTACAGTTTATTTGGATTTTTCGTGAAAAATAATCGACCACGTTGCAATAACTTCGATTCTTCTCTTCATCTCAATAAGTAATAAATCTTTTCTATTAATTTAAAACACGATGTGACCCTATCATTTACCATTATTCATGACCTCTCCATCCTCTCCCCTTCAATGTTCTCGATATTAATTTTCTGCACAGTATGACCCTATGTAAATACAATCGAATGCACCATTGAAAATTACACGTCGTTGAAATTTTACGAGATGATCGTTTCGATGAGAACGTCAATTATTTCTTTTTCCGATATCTATCGATAAAGATAAGAAAATTCGAATAGAAGGAAAAGATTTCAAGTCGACAAGGCCAAAGTTTGATGGCCATGAAAGTAAATCATGCGTTTGATATCACGAAGGTTGCATACCTTCTTCGTCTCCTTCTTTCTTAAATTTTCAAAGGTTAGAATGTATATGTGTACATACATAGATCATAACACATTCATACATACATATATAAACATATATGCATCAGTAGTGTATAACATGCATGGCCAAAAATTTGCAATTGCTACGTAAATTTAGAGAGGAGTAGGATATTTATTAGAAAAAATGAACGCCTTTAGAGTAACCAAGGTATATTTATTTGTTGAACAAACATATGAGAGTAGCATCTTTAACAATTTGTATTATTTTGTATTTATTAAGAATTGCGGTTTTTTAATGAAAGAAGAATTTAAACGAAAAATACTCATTTACTTTTAATTATAGTCTGAAATTTTTGGCCAATGGTGTATATACAATACATTTATACATGCATACATAGTTTACAGTACATACACACCCATGTATAAATATATATTATAAATGTATGTATGCAGTGACCGGTAAAATTCACGGCTCGGTCTTTTATAGTAATTCTTGGAAAATTCTTTTCGTTTATCGACGTTATAGAATAGGATGTTAGTGTGATGGTGCATCGTACGGATCTGCATGCTTCAACGAGCATGCGACCACCCACGTAGAAACAGGAAGTTCGAAGGAAGGAAGCTTCCAGACAACATTACATCCGTTTTCAACGTACCACCTGCCGTGTGTGTAAGCTCGTATATACTACATACGACGCTTATGTACATGTCTCTATGGTTCGATATTTCTCTCTCTCTCTCTTTCTCTCATTTTCTCTTTGCTTTTCTTCTTATTTATTGTATTTTTTTTCTTTCTCTCTCTCCGTTTCTCTCACTGATGTCAGTTATTCTATCACGGATTCATGAAGCTTGAGAGCCCATCGTGTCGATACATTTTGAATATTTTCTACGACAATTTCTTCGTGAAGATCTATTTAAATTGTAGAGAGAAAACAAGAATATGTGCGGTATACTGGGGTGATTCAATAATTATTATCATTTGAAATATTTATGTTATATTTTTGATTTCGAAATTGATCGGGACGCAAAATAAAAATCGTAAGATATTGTCATACAAAAAATTACAGATGATCTCGTGAAATTGAAATACGTATGACTTCGAGACAGATTTTTGTTTGTTCATCGTATATGATACTTTGAAATAATGTCATTTTATTCAATTCAATGTATTCGTATTTATGCATTTCTAGAGAAATAGAGAATGAAAGAGATATGATAGCTAGTAAGATAGAGAAAGAGTCATAGAAAGGCACAAGGAGTACAGACAAGTTTTCACAGAGAAAGAGAATGAGAAAGAGAAAGAGAGAAGGGAGGAGGAGGAGGAGGAGCATAGCGTTCAAGCTCAAACTTCAGCAGACGATTAATATTTGCAGACAATGGGCAGCGCATATTTCCGTGGCATCGCCTTCCATCTTCCCCTTTCCTGTTCACCTTCATCGTCTTCCTATCTCTTCGTTATCCTCTCTCTCTCTCTCTCTTTTTCTCCTTCTCAACTCGCGAGATTCGTGAACAAGGACTGGCTAGAACAGTGAGAAAGAGAGAAAGAGAGGAAGAGTAAGAGAGTACCACGTACACACGATTTCCGGTCTGTTCGGCATCCCTCTACTTCTCGAAGAGCCAACCAACGACTATGCGACTAGGATTCTACGTTGTCCGCATGTGTATCTGTGTGTATATGCATATATGTGTGCGTGTCAGTGTGTGAGTGTCACGGCACGTCTGCTGCCTAACGTACGATGCAAGTTTCCTTTGTCCTGCCTAACTTGTAGCCCGGCCCTCACCTCCTTCGCTATATTTACCACCCTTATCCTCTCTCTATCTCTCTTTCTCCCTCAGCTGTTTCATAGAACATTGATATAAAGAGAAAGAGAGAGAGAGAGAGAGAGAGAGAGAGAGATAGAGGGAGGGAAAGAGAGAAAGAGAAGAAGAAAACGTTAGCCTGGTTAGATGGTGATGACCGGAACGTTAAATATCTTCGACAACGTTCCTTTCTGCCACTTTTCGAACGGTCTTAAATCAGAAAGTTTCCTTATTCTTCTTCTACAAGCGTATCCTTCATTCAACGATTATCTTTGAGAAGTAATATCGGGTTAGAAAGAGAAGAGGGTTGTCTTTTGTCTTAGGAGATGATCATGCGTCTTGCTGTCGTTATGTTAGAGATAATGAAAATTTTCATTTGAATATTTTCGTATGAATTATTGGAAGATATTTTTGGGAATAGCTTTCTAGTTATTTTCTGATTTATATGTTTAGGATTTGTACTCGTCGTGTATGTATTATATTATATTGAAAGTTTCCTGTAATTATGATATTTAATGTGATTTAGGAATAAGTGATCAGTATAATATTTGCTATACATTAGGTTGTTCCATAAGTTCCTTCCTTTTTTTTGATGCTAGTAAGTATTTACATATGTATAAAACATACCTATTGCAACGATCTTATATTTGGCTGCCTATCTTTTCGATTGTCCGAGTCAGAATCAAATATCCGAGATTAGGAATGACTCTCTTTGTGGGGTAACCCGATATCGTTCCCAAACATCCCTGTATTTCGATGTAACCGAAGCATACTAACATCCTGAGTAATCCTACTCCAATGATAATCCTGATCATCGGCACAGAGATCCGCATAATCCGTTTTGCTGTTTCTCCTTGATATCTGACATCCCTTCAATTTCATTATGAACACATCTTGGAATGAAAAATATTATTACAATTAGTATATACTTGTAGTTATAGAAAATCAATCCTAAAAATAATTTTCATAATTTTTTGTTATAAGAAAAATATAAACTTAAAGAAGCTAAAAGAATCCAAAAAGAGAAGCGAAAAATGAAAAAGACAAGGAAAATATAGGACACGCTTGTATTATATCTACTTATCCTGCGACGAATGATTATGGAAGGACTCTATGGGACATGGATGGGTCCGTTTACATAAATTTCATGCACTATACTATGCATAACGTGGTACGACATCCTAGGGGGCTTTATTAAACCTTACATCACCATCACCGCTATGGCGTGAAAGGTTAAACCGTAGTGAAAGACATCCAACATAGTGTATGTGTATGTGTGCGTGAGTCCATGGTAGACAGGGAAGGAAAAAGCTAAAGAACGAGTGAGTGAATAAGAGAGAGAAAGAAGATCATAAAGCAGCAGGAGGCAGAAAGGTTTTCATCTTCTTTTCTCTTTTGCCTTCGGGCTCTTTCTTTCTTTTTCTTTTTCTTCTAGGTGTAGTCTCAGGTGTAATTGCAAAGGGTTCTACCAGAGGTCGCAGAACAGATCTTTTTCCCTTTGATGTTCTAAAGAAACGCCTTTCCTTTTTACCAACCAAGAAGAAATTCCACATACCTTCTTTTAAGACATATGTAAGTGCGTGTTCCAGTGTGAATGACGACCAGACCGGTCTTTGTTTTTTTTTTTTATTTAAACATGCACATGTTCGCAATGCTTTCTTGTTGAAATTATTACATTTTTTTATTTACATAAAAGTAGTGTAAATGAATATAGGAGTATATTGAGAAACAACTTCTCATGGAAATAAGTAAAACTTGCATTAGGACTATCTTCACTCGGAAGAGTATGAAAAAGCAAGAGGTCGTGGTAACATGGTCACGGCTTGCGATGAACTCGAAAGGAAAAGGACCGAGAACGTTGGAGTGAGGTTTATAGAGTTGTAGGTGAGGTGGGTGTTGAGGAGAGTGTGAGAGGAAAACGGAAAAGCTACAGCCACGAGTGCGGATGGAGTTTGCCACTATGCGGGGGTGGTAAACGGGAGAGTTGAGTATAACGGGGGTTGGGGTAGGTATGCGAGGAGAGCTGTGTTTCGTCGTAAGCGTGAGCGCGGATGTTCTATGAAAGTGGGTGATTGTATGCGAGGCCAGGTCTGTCCTGTACAATGCAAACAACAATACGCAATCAAGTAGTTGACGGCTGACGTCCGCATTACTGTGCCATTGTTGAAGGCTCTGACGGTATTCTGGAATTACCAAGCCGTACTAGTGGTGCTGCTACCGAAGCTACCCCCCCAGCCCACTTTTCTACGAACACTCTTTCTCTTTCTATCTCTCATTCTTTTTCTATATTTCTCTTTCTTTCGTCTTTCGAAGAACCATCATCGTGGCGTTGCGGGGTGGGTCCGGTCATGCTGGCACGTTAACGACCGTTCAACCGGATTCCTTTTTTGCGGTGGAAATTTTGAAAAGAGTTTCTTCGTGCTAGCTTCCTCGTCTCTCTCTATCTAACTCTTTCTTTATTTCGCGTTCTTGCACTCTTGTCATCCTCGGATCTGATCGTTCAGCATTTCTATCATTTTGACCCTGTTTTATGGTGAATTTCTGCTTTCATCCTCTATCCCTCTATCTTTCTATCTTTCTCGCTCTTTGGATATCTTTTTCTGTATACAGTAATAGCATGATAGATACGTTAGAGGTAGTCCTCCTGCTTGGAAGTATTAATCGATGACTCGGCAAATCGTTCCATTTCATGAAGCCGCTTAAAAGCGGATTTCTATATATCATACATATAGATATATACTTGTGTGTATACACAAGCTTATTTTATTGGTGGATGTAACTTAGAAACTTTGTATCTGTGATAGCAAACCTTCGAGTGAGCGAGCGAACGAGCGAGAAACTACTCTGGATAAATTGCGAGACTATCATTTCCATCTTGGTGACTCCAATCGGTTATAATTTACGTATTATCCACGTTATCGTTCATGAATATTTCCGTATATTGCAATTTCTTCATTTCTTTAACTTGGATACATTTTTTGAGGGAACATTTTATTTATTTTTTTTCCTTTTTAAATGGCAAACAGATGAGGATTCATTTTTAATATCAATTACCCATACCATTAATTTTCTAAATTAAAAAAAATCTACAATTTGATTTAAATAATAAACATAAATATGCATATACAACATTCCGATATATGCTCATCTATAGTCGCATAGATGTACACATAAAAATAGAACATGACAATAAATCGAGATGGATCGAGATTATTCTGATAACAACGAATTTAAAGATACGTATAACCCATATACATATTTTGTTCTCATTTGATATCGATGCCGTAGGTATATAATTTCAGTCATTTGAATTAAACCCAGAACGGGATTTAAACCGCTACCGGCAATTAATATTACATGCATATTTTCATCGTAATAAATTGGTCGAGTTTATGATTTGCACTCGTCGCTGTTGTTCCCAGAAATTCAACGGGGACATATGGGGATGCGGGACGCGTCGGGGGTATGTAGTAGAAAGGTAGAAAGATAAAGGGTAAACGAGAGATAGATATAGAGATGGAATGAGAACGATAGTAAGTAGGGGAAAGAGGGAATGGGTGGTGATGGTGGTGGTGGTGGAGGAGGAGGAAGAATGGGAAGAGAATTTCATGTAAGCTTGATGCTGTGCGAGTCGTAAGCAATTTGTCGAACTGTAAAACGGTTTTGCGTCACCTGTCGATCGAGCGTAAGAAAGATAGAAATAGATAGATGGATAGTTAGATGGAAAGAGAGAAAGAGAGAGAGATAGAGATAGAGAAACTCTAGATCTCTCGCGGTGTTTACTGTGAATTCGAGTGTAGCTGGTGGAAGATCGAAAGCTCGTACAGAACGTCTTCCACAGTCAAGACGCCGTAGGCATCCAGCTGTGATTTACAATCCTTTCATCGAGTCATCGAACCGTTCAATTTCTTCTACGCTACTTTTACCTGCTGCTGAATGTTCATTCAAATGGAATACAGGAAAAAAAAATAGGAAGAGAAGAAAGGAACAAAACGAAACATACAAAATATTGTTTACGAACTGATATACATTTTTAATGGATATTTTTTAATGCATGATGCAAATATTGTTCTTAATCAATTTAATCCGTTGGCCTCAAGAAGTTATTCTCGATCATCAATCGGTTTAAATCGAGTTATATAACACAGGTCATTCATTTCGTTTGATTTATTTTATCGATTGTTTTTCTATAGAGAAATGGTTTCGCATTTTTATTTAGAAAAATACTATAACGTCATTTCTGTCAATACAGAAAGAGTCTATGGAAAATAAGTAATTACTGCGCTTGACAGGATTGCATATAAAAGCGTTAGATTATTTGAAAATCTTTAACGAGAATTTGATCCGAAAGTATTAACGTTCTATTTTCATAAATATTGTGTCTAGTCAGGTAGAAGAAACAAAAAGGTAAGAATGATTGCCTTGTCTTAGTAAGAATAGTGTAATTCTTCAGTAAATTAACTGTCTAATAAGATTGCTTACTTGTAACACATCGATAGGAGAATATTAATTAAGAAGACAACGTGAAAAGTTAGTTCGTTCTTTTTCTTTCTTTTTTGATAAAGAAGTATAATTAGTTTCTTTTGAAATGGATATCGAATATAGTTAAATATATATAATTATAGTAAAAAAATTTGTCATTTTGTCTAGCGACTTACATGTATTTCGTGTTGGACGAATAGAACAATCGTATTCGTGCTTGTATCACTTGGTGTATATGTCACACGGATCTCACAGGTGGAACCAGTCTGGTTTATGGTACTTCACGCGAGTTCCATGTAGGTGCCTATGTACATGACGCGTGTATACCCATGTGCATGCGTGTAAACCACCCTCTGGTATATTTCATGTATACATCGTATTTACCTACGTACTTTCCTCTATGCTCTGAAAACTTTTACATGCGATATACAGTCAAGAAAAAGATGAAAAATGTTATAATCGCGAAAGGAAAATCATGTAATAAATAATACAACGAATATTACATAACAAATTTATCTTGCATATTAGATTAATCAAATTGTCATTTTTATCGTAACGTTTAATAAATAAATAATACATTTGAGGCATAAATTCAGCTAATAAAAATGATCATTCCTATTTGAACACAGTATCAAAATTGAAATAATATTTGAAAAGAAATAGTTCTACAAGAAAATCTAGAGAATATGAATGAACACGAATGTACGCTTGTACACATGCATACAATGTATGTCATAAACGTATCATGGAAACGATCGGAGCATTCAAAGTTTTTCATAGATCATAAATCTACGGAAAGATGATTTTAAAAGAGTCCATAGAAGGACACCCGGTATATATTGTGGATGTTGGTAGTCGTATATCGGTGTCGTAGGGTGAACACAAGCGTGCGGAATGGACAATAGGCGTGGTGAACCGCGACTACGTTGAACGTTTCGGCGACGTTATTGATTTTCGAAATTTATAGGCGTCATAATGCAACAAATATTTGTAATCTTCTCTGGTGCAGCTGGACGATCAGGACGTGAATGGAAAAGCCAGTAGAACGAGTCAAGGACGAAAAGGGAGAACAGAGGGAGGAATGCAAGCAACGAAGAAGCTCGACTTCTGGAAAATGGTATATGTGATATATATGAAAGTATGGTGTTACAGCTGTTACTATAGGACCCATCAAGTATCTTGATACTCAGTAAGATACAAGAATAAATGAAAAATATCCGAATGTTTTGCTCGTTTTTTTGATTTATGTTACTGGATAAAGCATTTACAGTATTTTTGATAGTAATTATTTTCAAAATAATATGTCATAAGCTACAAGTATCCAAGTATCCTAAATATTTTGGGTTGCGAATAGTTGATCTAATAAATGTGCGTGCAGATCAAATTTGTAATATTTCATTAATCTGGATATTTTAACTGGGTACTGGGATACCTGGTAAGTCCTATAGGATTAGAATCATTTTACATATCTCGAGACAGAACTGGGTATGCAGGTTTCTGTAATACCCAAGTTGTCAATAGTTGGCCTAGTATATGCGTGGATATACGCGTGAATCGTATGTTGAGGAATTTACATAAATGTGCATATACGTAACCGTACACGTATGTAATACATATGTTCTCATAGACGTCTACTCTGTGGCTTAGCCACGCGTTCACTAAGTCACGCTATTTCATTGTAACGAACATAATGTCTGCGTGCTTCTCCTCTTATTGTTAGATTGCTAACTGCATCGATTTTCTAGAAAGATCGATTAAAATGTTTCATCGGACTTTTTATCATATGAAATAATATGACAGTAATATGTTATACATATTTGTGACCATAATTATGTGAGAATGGTCTAAATTATAATATATAATTTCATATAATGTTGAAATATAACAAGAGCATTATCTAACGATTCATTTTTGACAATATCATACTTCATTTCATTCTTCATTTTTAAATGTATACTTTCTTGAATTGTTTATCGTGTTTCAGGTGGTAACAAAATACGTTTGTTTCAGAAGTCGTAGTTTGTATGATAAGAATAGTATGGTTTCAAAAACAGTTTTCAGTCAACAAATATTCATACACATATAGAAAAGAGACACATATACTTATTTATAGAATATGAGAAAGGAGATGAAGAAGATATCGGTCAGCCTAGTATGAGTTCGTTTTATGTTGACCCGCATATCTTTTCGTATAATTCAGAGAAAAGTTCTCGTATTTTCCGAGATCATCCGATCCTCGAGGAAATTGAACCATTCCCAGGGTGTATATTTTATAAGATGCCTTCGCAAACAGGGATAGACTACTCGATGTGTTTACCATCCTTCTGACACCTTCTTCCTTTTGCTTTCCTCACTTTTCTAATGCACTCCTTTTTCGTTTCCTTAACGTTTCTCAGATCACTTCTCACGGCGTTCAATGTACTTAACAGGATCGTAAGCAAAGTTTAGAAGTGGAAAAACGTTGACCGATCGAAACGGAGATGGAAACGTGGAACGGAAATTTTTCTCTACAGAAAAACCATTCCATGGGCTGTATTAACTTTGCCAAGGATCTTTCCTTTTTTTTCTGTGTTTTTTTTTTTTGGTAAACGAAAAAACGTTTTATACCAAATATTATATATATTTTTTTTATCCTGCTAGATAACTCTAAGGAATCACGATGGGTTTCTAAGTTTGTTAAAGTTTCACTTTGGATCCTTGTTCTCGGTTAATTTTGTTTCAAGTTAAATATTTAATCTATAATGCAAACATAAAGAATATATTTGCCTTGGTTTCAAATGAATGCGGTCAACTATTAATCCGTTTTACGATATTCTCCGAAAAGTTTTCTTCGGTAATGCGATATATATTTATAATCTCTTATCTCTCTAACGTTGAAGCTTTTAAAAACCTGTTGGCTCCTTGCATAGTCGGACTTGTGTCATACTTTCCGAGTAAGAAAAATATCAAGTTTGCCAAATGCTCGTAAAACTGGCGCTAAATGCACACTTTATGCGAGTAATAATAAATTTATATCTAGACGGGGTTATAAAAGAGGATACGATGGTACTGAAAGTTTTCTTTATCTTTCTTTTTTTCTCTCTCTCTTTCTTTCCATCTTTACTTCTCATTTTTCTTTTTAATTCTTGCCTTGTTATCGCTTAAACTCTTCATAAGAAAACTGAATTTATACCAGGAACTATCTTCCTATGGTAGTATTGACAACATTATTTTTTGACTATAGTGCATTTTTTTTTCTTCTATGCATTCGTTTATTTCAGATTAGTTTTTCTTTTTTAATGTTGTGTACGTCAATTGTCTTGTTAGAAAACTTTTAAGAATATTATTTATTATTATTTCAAAGTAAAAATTAATTCAACAAAAATCCAATAAAAGTTTACAAAAAAAAAAAATGATCGAAATCACATAGAAAGAGTATAAAATTCGAGATAGGAAATTTCGGATAAAGGAAACTGAGGTTAAAGTAATATTTTATCGAATGTCGGGAATGGTTTTTTAGAACAGGGTTGTATATTATAGTAGAGGATCGTTCGACATTATCTGCACGACTGGGCAACGATCAACGACGTACGCAATGTCCCATACTTTTTCACTTCCTATCCCAATCGTGAAACTTTGCTGACCATCAACCTTGTTTTATTCAATACCAAGCTTGGAGATTCCTCCAATCCTTCTTTGGATTATCCAAATGGTTTTATTTTCTTATAGCCTATTGGCCTATTTCGGTTGCGCGCTTACTTTTCGAAAATAATTATATATTATAAATATATGTAATAGTTTTTTTAATTTAGTTACGAACAAAATGATAATACTGCTAATAAAAATTAGTGATGCATAGATATTAAAGTTGAAGAAGTAGAAGTAGAAGAAGAAGAAGAAGAAGAAGAAGAGGAAGCAAAGAAATCGGGTGGTTTAAGGGTAGAAGGGGTGGAATGGGATGGAATATGGGGAAAGTAGAGGATGTAAAGAGCAGGATGTAAAGAGCAGGATGTAAAGAGCAGGATAGAAGGTAGGAGAGAAGTATGACGAATATTTATGAACAACTTTTACTAACTCGGAAGTAAAAGTAGTACTTGTGACGCATGTCTGACTTCAACCAGGACGAGGATGAGAGGACGAGGACGACGACCGTTGAATGTGGGAATATCGCGATAATAGTTAAAGCTAACAAAACCGTGGTTAAACATTTACACTGCAAGTGAAGTAGAACTTCCTGCTTCGTTTGCCCTGCCGAGTTATGCCGGAAAAAGCCCGACGACAGTGGTAGTAAGTGACTCTTTCCTAGTAGTAAAACGAAACGAAACGAAACGAAACGAACGATAACGGTTGCCATAGTTGTTCGAGAGTCGTTAGAAAATTCGACAGTTAAATTAGTTCGACGACAGTCACGCACTAACCGAACGTTGAGCGCTTGATCCTTTTCATTTTCTTTTTGTAATTAATATTATTATTATTATTATTATTATTTCGAGAGTTGGATGAATAAGAAAGAAGGAAGGGATAATAGAATGGTAGGGCCTTTGCAAATTGTTATCGAGAAGAAATATTTGCTATCTGCTCGAAGTTAAACGTATTCTTTTGTTCGGGTTTAATCCGAGGGAAAGAGAGACGGGTTGAATTAAATAAGGGGTGTATTAGAAGTTTTCACGTTGACCAAAGTTCGTGGATGATCATTAAAATCAATGATCCTTCTTTTATGATAGGTTGTTATTTTTTGTTTTGTTGGATTGCAGCTCGGAATATTGTTTTACTGTTTTATGATGGAACGAACTTGAAGAGGTTTCGGGGGAAAATAAAAGAATTTATTTGTAATATTATTTAGACATTTTTGAGCCACCCCTCTAGTTGTGAATTTCTCTCTCTCTTCGAAGGATATTCTATGAAAAGCTACTACTTGAAAGATAACAAGACTCGTTCCATTGGACTTTTTCAGGAGACTTTTTCTCTTTCTCGCTTTTCTTATTCTTGATTTCTTGAGACACGGTTAAATGATCAACAATAAAGAATCGTTTCTTACAGAGATCTTATTGCTGTTTATTTTCGTTCAAGAATTGCTCTTTTAACGTGGATCACATTCAATAAGCATGGATAAGCTTTTGGGAGAAAGTTTTCTTCCCCGTATTTTAAAGTTTGTCTTTCTCAATAAACTTTTGTTAGAGGGAAAATGAAAGAATGACAAAAGATTCTATTATTGTTGAAAAAATTATGCTGATCCTTCTCTCTCTCTCTCTCTCTCTCTCTCTCTCTCTCTCTCTCATTGTTTGTAGAATATTAATTTATATTTCGCGAATAATTATATATTAATTAGAAAATTAAATGATATATAAATTATATAATTATCGATTCAGCTGTTCAATAATAATCATACAGTTTTGATTGTCCTTTCGAAAGCGGAATCACGGGGTTGGATTTATTTTTGTAAGAAAAACTAAGAAAGTTTCCGGTACGATTTTGGTCGACGAAATAATCCCAAATAAATTTTCTTTTACCGTCGAGATAAATTGAACGTGTATCGTAAAAGCCACTGAGTGGTGGGCGTGTTACTCACGAGAATCTTTCCTAAAATCTTGGCGATTTTCTGGAGAAAATAAAAAGGGAGAAGGAGAGAGAGAGAGAAAGAAGGGTAGGTTCAAATAAAAAATATATAGATAAATACATTTAAATTTAGCGTTCAGGATAGATCAACAAAATTGTCTTATTCGTTTTAAAATATTATAATACACTTTCGTTTAATTGAAGATTAAATTTGTAGAATTGAGAGTACTGCTAATTAGTTTATAATAAAATGTACAAAACAATAGAGTTTATCTTGGTTATTATAATGTAGGTTACTGTATTTTGAAAAATATCAATTAATTAGTTATCCATCAAAGGAATATTTTAGTAATATTTTATATAAATATCCTTTGCGAAACATGGAAATAATATGGTAGTCAGCGAACGAAGTAATTATAAAATTCAGAATATTGATAACGTATATTATTTCTTTATTTATGCAGGGATAATATAGCATTATGCAATATATTTATTAAACATGATTGAAAATTTTTAATTTATTAAAAGAATGAAAGTTTTTATTTAACGTTACTAACATATTAAAAATAATTCCTTATAATGAAATAATTTCCACCGCTTTTGAAATTCTCCCAGAGAAAATTGAAAATTTATTATAGATTTTAATATTCCTATTATTTTGATACGTTCAATCAGCTTTCATGTTAAAACCAGAATTTAATATTATTTCATCTTCTCATTTATTATCAATTTAAATCGAATTCTACGCTTTACATGAAAAAAAATATGAATATAAAAATCTAATTTTTATTAATATGGTGATTTTTATCTACATTGAATGAAATAATCAATTATATTATAGAATATCCTTAGGCAGTGAACGACAAAAGTAAAGTATTTAATATATAATAATTACGACATATTAATGATAAAGACATTTGTTCAGTGATTTAGATAATAATAGAAGAAAATAATTGTTTTCGGTTAAAGGGATTAAATAAATTGGATTTTAGATTGTCTTATTGTTTCTTAGAAAGTCAGTGATTATTACTTTTACAATCCAACCCCTTCTCATCTACACGTAGTCTTGTTAAATCACGTAGTTGAACATTCCAACTGTGCAACGTGTGTTGTCTAGCACGTATGTATAAAACATTTGGTCACTAGAAATGCAGGAAGTTTCATACACTTGAATGTTGCTTATTGTTGTACCCTGCATACCACTCAACAACTTACACTAGTCCTTCTAACACTCCAACTGAGGAATTTGGAGAATTTCTCAGACGAATTAGAGAGGCACCATTTCTATTGTTAATATTTTCAACTGATATCCTTTATTTTCTAAATAAATTAATTCAAATTCTTTTCATATCAATGATTTATTACTTTTTTTTATTATTTTTATTATAATGGTAATATAAGGGTTGTATAATATTTTCAAATTACGTATATACAACAATAGAGAACCGGATTCTTTTGAGCGCGACTTGTTTCAAAGTGTTTAATAAAAATGAAATAAACATATTAAATTTTGTAGAGATTTTAACTAGTAGAATATGTAATTTTCAGTGATGGGATTCCAAAAGCATAATATAGATTAAACAATGAGAAAGATAGAGAGTATGCAAACGAAAAAGTTTGAAAACGAAATGACACTAGAGTGTTCCAATGTTCTTTCGTTGAAAAAAACTGTATAATGTAATTCCACAGATGTTACCCTCATGGGTATCCAAGTGAACATTGGAACAGTTTCAAATAGAGAAAATTTTTTATCTAAAAAAATGTTCTTTTTAATTTTATTTTTCATTCCGTTCCATGAAATTGTCTTTAGAACTTTTCCAGAGTAACTATCGAAACTGACAGTCGATTTTTTTCCAAATCGATACTATTATTTTTTTTCTTTCTTTTCTTAATGAAAGGAAGTTGAATAACAGGACTGATTTCGGTTCGTGTAAATTGACTAAAGAAATAAATCAAATTCGACATGTAGAAAAAGAGGATTATTTCCTGTAGGTTCTTTGACGTGTTTCCATGTATGTGTGCAAGTGTTTGTTGCGAAACGCACATAGAGGATGTTTCAAAACTCGATGCATAAATTGTGAGGAGTAGTTAAGGGAATCAAGGTAAATATTTTTCTCTTGTCAGTCAAAATACGGAATCAAAAAAGCTTCGTTATATCTTTTTAAGATTAAAAAATCGTTTTATTAATAAAAATAATTGGTTAAGGTCTTTGGGGGAGAGTATCTTACAAAATTGTATGAGATCGAATAGTGTATTTTTGTTTTATTTAACCAATTTTATTTGTACCACATTTCAACAAATTTCGCGATCATCTAACAAGATAACGAATAATTCATTTTGGTTTGGAAAATATGTATATTGAGTTTTGGAACACTGTTATATAGTTGGAACACAGGATTCCGTATAAAAAGGTTACACGGTGATCGGTGTTCTTCGTATTAGTGGGCTAGGTGTAATCACATTTGGTGAGGTAGCCGCCTATCGGCGCTCAATTTTCTTGCCGATATTGCTGCAACCCCATCGAACCATTCTTTTTTCTTTCATTTTTGTCACGTTTCTTTTTCTTTATTTTTTTTCCTTCCACCCCGTTCATTTTCTCTCTCTCTCTCTCTCTCTCTCTCTCTCTTTTATTCCCTCCACCGCTATTAAACAGTATCGATAACTAAAAGGGAATTTCTTCGATGGGATTTTCGCGTAGAGTGAACGCGCACGCGCTTAGCTTGTAAATTTAATGACTACGGTGTTTGTTGGCCGAGACGATAATCCTAGGTGTTAGTTCGATACGTAATATCTGATGAAAGATACGATCCAAAAATTATAGCCTTATACCAACGTACACGTTATTAACATATTTTACGAGTTGTTGGAAATACGGGGAACGAAAGTAATCCACTATCTTATTTTCCATCTAATTCGAGACTTCATATTTTTAGGACTAGCAAGGGAAGAAATCTTTTCGATGTATACATTTTTTATAATTTCTTTTTCTTCATTTAAACTGTACGAAATGTATTTTTTCCATTCGAAACGAAGGATACTGGCACATACGTATTTTTACGTATGTTCTTTGCTTTAATAAATTCATCCCTGAAAAAATTAAGAGCAGTTACTTTTGGCCAAAATTTTTAGTAAAATCGAGTCTTCTTTTTTTTTAATCTCTACAGAGTAAGAACATGCTCGAATTCATCTTTTCGGACATATAAAATGGTTAAAAATCACTCAAGTGAATCACATAAATGTTTCCAAAACTCCGTCGCATCAACAGGAATTATTCTTCATTAGTTTCAAATTGCAATAATAATGTACAAAAAAATTCTCGACTACTTTGCTCGGTTATTTTTTGCTTCTTTTTCGATTAAAAAAAAATAATGAACGTAGTAAAATATTAGAATATTTTTGCATAGCATAAACGAAAGGAAGAAGCCCGTTAAAAAATCTTTGGATAAATAAATTAGATCTTACTCTCTCTTTTGATTATATTCTTTTTGAAAAAAAGCTTCGAAGAGCTACGGGAAAGTAATACGGACGAATGCACGAAAGAACGTACGAGTGAACGTACGAGTGAACGTACGAATGAACGAATGACGTTCGACATTTAAATCGACGAACCGAATCTGTCCTGATTCGAACCTTTAAAATATTCAACGAAAATTCGTCGAAACGTGGTCCACCGCAAACTCTTTTATACGATTGGTCTATCGTGCGTAGTTCGGTGTGTTTTCTGGTTCGCACGTCACGTACCATGTTCTTCTTTCGTGCGATATCGAATTGAGGAGGGCCGGGAAAAAAAATCGAAATAAAAAAAAAAAGAAGAAAAAAAAAAAAAGAAAAAAAATTTACAAATACAAATACCAAAAAAAAAAGAAGCATAAAGTGCGAAAAGGGAATGACACTAGCGTATCGCTAACGTGTACCGGGATTTACGAAGATCTACGTGATGCCAGACGTGCGCTGATCTCTCCGCAATCCCAATGGGGGAGGGGGGCGAAATGCGGGAAAGGGGAAAAAAGGAATAAAAAAAAAAACAACAACCGTAACAACAACTCGACGTTTTAGGTTTTAAAAGTTAAATCGTCCGCACGATTCGTTCGTTCAGTGCGACAAAGAGCGGGATAACCGGTGAAGAAGTGGGAGGGAGGAAAAAAAGGGAAAGGGTGAAGGGAAAGAGCGATACGCTTCGTACCACCGTAGAAATTCAATATCTGGCCAACCCAAACACACGCTACTCGCGTCGGTCAAATTGAATACTATCGTTTTTCGATGCATTTCAAATGTGCCCATGAATCTGTTAAAGTATTGATAGTAGTCACGCTGGTTGAACACTTGCCCATCGTTGCTAGCAACGCTAGGGTTAACGTCGTATAACTATGACGACGAGGATACCGATCACGTCTATGTATGTTCCTTTATTGTCAATGGAAAATTCAGGGTGAAAAATACAGTGGCACTTTTTTGTGCATACACCTTGATAATAGAGATGCTACAAAGTTAAATTAAAGATAGATAGAGGGAGGGAGGGAGAGGGAGAGAGAGAGATTGCACAAGAATGAACATTTTCATTTGTATGAGCTGAGTCAGACGAGTTCGTTTAGTTAGATTTGACTTCCGTTTTCATTGGTAACCTTTGCTTTAAGATACGGATGCTGCATGTACCAGGTGCATTTAACTATTCCTTTAACTTCTCAAAGTGTACTTCTCATTTAAAATTTTTAAATTATTCAATGGTTACTCCTAGTCTTCTTGAATATTTCTTAGAAAAGTTACTTCTTAATTTATTCATTAAATAAAAAATCGAATTCTTCGAATGGTCATTTGATACGAGATCGATCGATTGTTTTAAAAAAAAAGGGAAACTTATCTGTTATTCTTGTCAATTAAATATGCTATATGTTATATTTAATACTCATAGATTGATGCGTGAATGGTTTTTTTCTTTTTTACTATTAAAAAATGATCGATGTTACGAGTTTTAGTTTGCTCGAATAAAATAATATTTTGCAAATAATATTTTTCGAACGATACATCGGATGGATTTTTATTTTAAAATTTTTATATTGGGAAACAAGATTTAAGCTTTTTTTTTTTTTATTTATATACGTAAAAGCGTGACGAACGTGATTAGAGTAGTTGTTGGATATTCTCAATGCTGCACGATTTCGTATTTTATGAATTATGTTGGTTAAACAAATCTGGATTATTTTTATGCATCTATAGAAAAATTATTAAAGAATTAGAATAACTATTTTTTAAATAAATTTTTCAATAGGATGCAAAAAAAATGTCATTTCAATCGTTTAAAAGTTTTAATTTATAGAAAAAAAAACTTGTTCAATACGACGCGCGTATGATATTTTTGGTTTTATTTTTGTTCATTTTATCCGAAGCATTTTAACTTTGGTCGTTTTTAATATTTGTTAAAATCCTTTTACGCGTAGATATACTACATCTCTTTAAATTTAAAAACTTATAAAACATTTCATTTTGGATGAAAATAAAAAAAAAAAGAAATAGCCAGAAAATAAAACCAGAAATGTTACTTCGGAAAAATAAATCGATTTTGCATGGAATGGCTCTCCATTATCGTGAACCTCTCTTCATCTACATTCTAAAGACAAAAAAAAAGTCTTCTGATTTTATAACGAAGTATAGTATTGAATTTAAACGCTTTGAAAGTTCAGATAAAAAAGCTTGATAAAAAACTTCTGAAAGGGTTCGACGAACGTTGGTTACGTGTACGTAGATACATTTGATACGTACATTCATAGTTACTTTTAAATGACAATGAAAAGAAATAAAATATAGCGTATTGTCGATATCCAGTTGATCCAGAAGAGATTCAGTAGATCTAAAACAGATTAACTTAAATGTTATTTCAATGTAACGCGAAACAATGGATTTTGATAAACGTAATAGCTTCTTCTTTTTTAAAAAGAAAATATGTTCGTATAAAAATTGATCAATAGCTGGATTTATATTCGATATATAATTATATATCGAATTCTAATTTTTTCAATTTTGATTTAAAACAATTATTTAATAGCACATTTGCTAAAGTATACTCGGACATTTTTATTTTACATATCGCAAGTGAAATCTCTTCCTGCGTAGACATAATAAATATTTTATTTCTTTTTTTTATTTCTAATCTATATTTATAGAAAATATATATATTGATATTTTATTTGAGTACAGAAAAATGCATCGAATAAAATGAAAGCTTTTCCCGTAAGAACTACCATCGATCGAAGTTACTTCTATTAAGATTCCGAAGAAAATTCTTTATCTGTGCATGTAGATGCGTACACATGCCTTACCTATGTATGCAGTATAAAAGAGAATGAGAAAGATAGAGAAAAAAAAAGTTAATCGGAAGACGAAATTGCATTTTAATATCGATCTTGCATATATCGGAAACAGATTTCCGCTTTTTCCCCGTAGATCCCTTTTTCTTATCGTACGGACCGCAATTTTCTGCCGTATCAATAGATTTCCATGTCGTGTGCGGCCAGCTGTAGCGCACACCATATAGGCTATCCGTTTTCACGATTTTACGATATCTCGTCTTTTGGTATATTCCACTAATAAGAAAATTTAATTGATGACAAAGTTACATGAATCTAACGCAAACTATATTTATTCGTCTATCTTATTTATTTTGTCTTCACATTAGAAAAGTGAAAATGTAATATATTTTGTTTACGCATTCTACATAGAAAAATAATAGTCTATGATAGTTAGAAAGTTCAATCTGCTTTTCGATTTAACGTTTTCCTGTAGCCATACGTTTGAACGTTATCGATAAGAGGACTGAGAATATACGATGAGGAGGAGTAGGAGAATGATGAAAAGGAGAAGGAGGTTCAATTCGGTCGATGTGCAATCGAGCTATTTTCCAGAGACACGCGTATCCTCTTCTGCTTTATGGAGTGTCCCGATTAATACCACGTTTATGGTAGCGGATGTGCAGTGCTTCGAGGACAGGCGAGGTATGGTTATTACTCATAGAGGTTGATGGTGTCCCACAATCCTCTTAGCGCCTCGCTACCGCTCTTACCACAAAATGTCACCATTTAATACTGCGGCACCATCTTACCATCGGAAATTACGAAAGCTTTAACGGAGATAGCTATACCTTTCTGATTTTCACATACTATGGTAAATGTCCGATTATCACGCGCACACACACGCGTACACATTCATATACATTTTCAATCTCTTTTATAGAAAGGCAAGAGTATTTGCATGATAAATGCTATCTATTAACTATTGGCAATCCTTTTGTAAGAAGACTTACAAATTTACGTATGTAAGTTTGGTGAAATTCGAATAAGGTTCTCGTTAAATAAGTTTTATTCAAAAATCGCTGATACGATTCTACAACGATTAACTTTATCTCGCATATCGTTTTAATATATCTTTTTTCTTTTTTCACAAATTCACGATACTTTTTTGTAATTTATACGTTCAGTTTAAGGCAATGCTTGGAAATGACAACTTTAGCAAAAAGGATTAAAAAAATTATATAATACAAAATGTGACGCGCACTACTTATGAGTTTTTTTGGCAAATAATTTCTATCCTGCTTATTTCATAGATATTTATTTTTTTGGTTTATAAATATCTTGTTTCTCAACCGTTAGTGGACATAGTAACAAGTAATGAAGAATTTAATTCTCTTACGTGTATTTGTTACCCGAATACAATTCAGTTTAATTAATGTTTTCATCGTACAGTGTTATTTACCAATGTTCATTAAGGTTATACTATTATTTGTAATGAAACCACAATCGCAACGTTTTGCGGAAATGTAGAACAAAGATCAACCATTTCAAATTCTAGTATTATTAGAGATATAATAACCTGGTTCAAATAAATGTATAGATATTTATTTATAAAGCTTACTTTCTTACCTAAACAAAGTTAAAAATATGAAAGATGATTTATTAAACAAATAATAGCATGTACTTTAATGCACATCCACTTAGAAAAGATAATAAGTTTCACGAGATGAGATTACGAGATTCTTAACGAAATACATCGAAATTTGTAAGATAAAAAATATTCCATCTATTAATATTCCCTTTATGATCCTTGAGAATTCTATGCATTGTTAAAGGATATGCACGCGTGCCTCAATAAATAACATTTATTTGGTAGACAGGTAGATAGATTGGCGAGTAGTATTAATACGGATAATTGTGTATGCGATTGATTGATATTGTCGTGGATGATAACGCACGCATGCGGTACTGTAGTACGGACATATGAACGTACCGCATGATATTAATATAAATGCCACGTGGCAGGCAGGTAGTTCGTAAATACTTGGCAATGGCGATATTATCGTGACTGGAACGAATGTAAGAACACTTGTTTTTTCTCCCCCATCTCCTTCCCTATTTCTCTATCATTTTTTCTTCTTTTACTCACACGTACCTGGTACAACTACGACCCACCCCCTCCCCCCTTTCCCCTATTAAGCGCATACTAAAGATCAATATTTGAACAACAATGGTACGTCTCGCTGTTGGTTGAGAATAAAGATCGAAGGATATGGTACTCTTTTGCAAATTGATTCACGAGAGATAGTCCTGAACGGCTCGGTTCTCGTCGGTTCATTATCAATTTGCACAATGCACTAGTAATACAGAAATTATTGGATCGTTTCCGATTCAGACTCGGCATTTGGAATGCGCACGCAAATGAACGTTGAACGAGAAACGAAATATATTATGAGATACGTACATGCTAACCGAGCTTACGTACAAACGTGACTCTTGGTGAGTGCTTGCATTTCAGATAAAAGCCTTCTAGGGAAGAGAGAAGCTGGATAATCGAATTAATACTGGTTTGATCCTTCTACTATCTCCTATCATGAATTTTCATAACAGCAAGCTCTTCGTTGAAACGTAGGTGTTTCTATGTGAGTTAAATATATACAATATATATATATATATATATATATATATAAGTGCCATATACATATAGAGAATGTTTCGGGATTATTTTTTTTTTTCCAACAAAGTATGCGTTAGTATGTTTTACTGGTGGTAATTAGAAAAATGTTACATGATCATAAACTTATGAAAGAGTTTAACAACATTGAAATACGATTATTACGCTAGACATTCGTAACTCTCGTAAAGTTTCAAGTAGAAAACAAGTATTCGATAATCCGATTAATTTGAGTTATATTGAAATTCGTGAGAAATATTTTATCGAAAAAGTCTATGGAGATGGGGAAGGGATCGTTGAGTTAGAATCATTGAACTGATAAAACAGGAATGCCAAGCTCTTTGTGAATTTTGGTTTTGCATAGAGAAGAAGGGTCATAGAGAGAATAAGAGGATGAAAAGGAGCCGAAGGAGGAGAAAGGGAATATCGAAGAGGGTGATAGGAGGATGCTCAGAGAACCGACTATAAACCACGGAAGATAATACCTGTTTCGGTAATAGAATAACGCGAGACCATGGCACGTCCGATAGCGATTCAATTAATGCCGTTATCCAGGAAGATCCTGCGTGCGCAGCTTTTGATCGCGAAATACAGCAACGAAGGAACGGGGGAGGGAATATTCTCGTTTGGGGGATATTCGATCGGATAGATCCCCGTTGTTGTTCAATATCCTAGCCAACGTGCGACAATAAAGGATACACCAGCCGACGGCTTGCTTTCTATTCTCTCGATCTACGATGCTTTTGAGGTTTAATTATCACGTCAAGTTACCATCCTAGTCATTTGTAATCATAAGTTCTATGATGGTACCCTACATTTTGTTCAAAATCGATCAAGATTTTTATTGCATAGACAATTTTATATTTTTTCTTATAAATACATTGTCAAATATATATGATTTTTTGAAAATGGGTCATTTGATCCGTTGTGATAGTAGAAATAGATATATGTAAAGTTTGAGATACGTTTAGTGTTCAAAATTAAGATGATCATTTTATATTGTAATTATAATATAATGCATAATATGATTGCATCAAATAATATAGATACTATGTTGAAGTAACATAGAAAAGAATTTCTACGAAAAAGGAATTTGATGGTATCAAAGGAGATATCGCTTATGTACCTAAAAGAAAGTCTACAAGATATATATGCGTTTATATGTATGTAATACATATACTAAGAAAACCCGAGACAAGATAGAATTTTGTTTATAGATCGAATACTTTCTTGAAGTCCTCGAAGTAATACCTGATATCTTGATATTGTTGGATGTCTTTCCATTTCTATCAATCCATGTGCTTATACTCGACGTACGAATATGATATATATTTTATATACATGGTTTCTATCACATAACATGACTTCGAAAAACATTCATTTATGTTTTCTATTGTATTTCGACATGTAGCGTATTTTTCCTCTGGAAATAATGGTCATCATGAAATAACGAATTGTTCTATAGAATAAAACGAATTATATATATATGTATATGTATATTAGAGGAAATGGATAGAGTGGAAGGGAGAGATGCCGTTTAAATTATGGCGAATGCATTCGATCTCTCGGATTACAGTTCATTTGGCCGATTTCCAATTACAATTAAACTGATTACCACCGGTCGAATGCTGGACTAACAAAAAGCACGCGGTAGCAATAGAATGAGTAAGAGAGAGAGAGAGATGAGTATATCCCGATGGTGTTGCTGTTACCTCCGAATGGTTGCTGCGTGGCCAGTACGGAATGTGAAAAGGGGGTAGGTTGGTAGACAGGCATGAATGTGTAATGAACTTTATTATCGCAACGCATCGAGGATGTACGACGGGGCACGGATTTCCACGATTTTCCACGATTTTCACGATACCCGCGCGGCCAGGGCTAATTCCGTTGGTCACGAATTAACGGCTGGTGTGTGTCGAACGTCCTCATGGTGGTTGGTGGTACCTAGGTATGTATGCTTTTTCAAAAATGCCATCGTTGCTCTGTCATTGGTCGAAAACTCATCACGGAAACGCTTCGTTTCTATCGTTTGTCATTCGTTCTGTCTCTTGTTATTTTCTTTTTGCGCAAGCGTCAGAAGAATACTGATCGAATGCATCCTATCTATCTAACGTGTAGACAAAAAAATTAACTTTTGCAATAGCGTTTATATACTTCGGATTGCTATGAGAATCGTGAAAAGTTGATGCTTGTTGTTGAAGGCTGAGATACAGAACTACTACTGTACATGGAGGTTCGGTTCAATATCAAAACTTTGGATTTATTTGAAAACGAATTTAAAATAATGTACTGTGCCGAATCATTTAATATTGGAACTTCAAATGTATATGTTAATTGTTATTGCAAACTCGGTAATCGGTTTATTATATGATTATGTTTCTGGGGGGGAAATTATTAATGTGGTCCGTATTCATCACTGCGGTCTTCATCTTTCAAATCAAAATTGCCAGCTCTAAATTTCTTAAACCAATTGCGAATGGATCTAATAGTGACTTTGTCACTAATATATCTATATACTCTTATTTAATTAATGAAATTAGTATATCGAAAATTACGTTTCGTTTCGTTTCTCGATTTAATACGATAGCTTGACATATCCAATAATATACACATACTTATATATATAATAAATAGAAATAGTAGGAACATAGAACCGATAAGTACTTGGCCTAGTTCGAGATAGAATTTCAAAGCTAATCAACAGTCGTATTGAATAGGGAGAAAAAGTATCTACCCTTTTCGAAAGATTATCATTCTTTTCTTAAGGGTAAGGTATCGATAAGCACTTGGTGCTAATAAAGCTCAACACTCGTTACTAAAAGAATAGGTCGGAGAAATTGAAAAGAAAGGAGGATCAGAAAGAAGAATAGCTAATGATCAGCATTCATCACTCTGAGGGAATTGTTACTTTTTCTTAAAAATTCATTTCTATAGTTTTTGTCTATATCTATAGTATATAATGGAGCTCTTATTGTTGTCCAGATTTATGAATATTTGAGTTTTAAGTATCCGAGTACTCTCTCTCTCTCTCTCTCTCTCTCTCTCTCTCTCTCGGATAGATATATAATTTTTATTCAAGCAGTTGGATACCTGTAGATTTGTATTATTTAAATTGTAGTATTCGTGTAAATAAATTTTTCTTTGATTTTTTAGTTAGGAATATTGAAATATTTTCTCTTTATTATTGGAGTTAAATGAAAAAGAAAAAAGAAAAAAGAAAAGCATTTATAAAAAAAATGATTTAATTATGAAAAGAAAATGTATGTGAATAATTTTAATATGCAACACGTATTTGATATAATTATAATATAACAAAACGATATATATATAATATAAATAAAACTGAGAGTTAAAATTCAATACGCGCGACGTAACCGAACGATCCATCATATTGGATAAATCGTACTGAAATGAAAGTTTCGTTTACGATCGTGATAGGAAAGCTCAACAGACATCAAAATGAAATATAATTTGTCATTTGATATGCCAATACAGAGTAGGAAATGGTAGATCTCGTATATCTGTTTATTTCTTTACTTTTTGATTGACGAAAAATAATGTTTCTGGATTTAATAATTAAAGTATTATAGGATACATCGTTATATTGATCCAGACTGTAGGCAATAGACCTAACTAGAAAGAGATAAATCATGGTTAAAGTCGTAAAGGACATTACGATGGTATCGTATCGTATCGTATCGTATCGATATCGAACGATGTGATATTTGTCTTGATTCTAACGTTATTGGCGTACTGCCAATTAAATCGGAAATAGTTTAGAGAGTAAATGAAAGCAAGAGAAAAAGAAATAAAAGAAATCTAAAGAAGAAGAAGAAGAAAACTAAAAGAGAGAAAAGAAGAATAATAAAAAGAGAGAGAGAGAGAGAGAGAGAAAGTAATAATTTTTTTCTCAATTAAAAATAAATCGTAGCCTTTCTCTGATCAACGGATCTAATGCGTTGATCGAACCGTAAAAAAGTTTTTTTCTCAACTTCCGTCGTTCGCATCGAACACGAAAGAACTTTTATCGAGCATTTTTCACGGACTAGTAAATCGCTTTATTTTCCGAAATGTAATTGTCTCGGTTAATAAACTACATTTGGCTTTGATGTTTCTTTCTTCTTATTGTTGTTTATTTTTTCTTCGGTCTGCACCAAGTAGATCGGTCGTAAAATTTTATTGTATTTTAATGTGCGTTGAAGAAACACTTGGAAGACAGAGATAGAGAGAGGGAGAAATAGAAAATTAGGCAGAGAGATAAGATAGAATTGAATTTATGCGCACACCTGTACCTTATCTCCCATTTTCGCATCCTTTCGTCGCAGATGCGAATATTATTTATTTAAGGACGATTTAACTATGTGCGTCAGAATTCAATTATATTTCCTGTATTTATTGCGTATTATACGCAACGAGTAAGTAGGGCGAAGCGCCGGGGCATGTACGGCCCTGCTGAGACGTGGGACACGCTCGACAAAACGGTGTCTTTGTTTTTGGTGGTAGCCACGGTAGCGCTAAGATGCTTGTAAGGGCTCCTTCTTTCTTCTAGCTTGAGTTCTCCCACCACATTTATTGTGGTATCCGAATCACACGTATCGACAGCCGCGTTATGCTCGGGCTTTTCGGTGATTGGTGCAGCATTGCATCGCTTTTTGGTATAAAACCCAGCGCGTTCTTGCGCCTGTTGGCACTCATCATTTGGGCACTCTTGGTTCATCACGTGTGATTCATCGCTCGAGGTTCACCTATCTTAGAAAGCTGAGACTTGCGAGAAACTACTTCGAGGAGAATTATTTGTATTGCGCAATACCACATCATCTAAGTTCGGCCAGCGACAAGGGACAAAGGCGGTCCTGTACTTGGCCAGAATTATCCTGATTTGTAAGGATTCTTCGTCAACGTTTCAACCAGGGTTTTTATGCCGAAAGGCTTTTCCCTGACGAGCCAAATAAAGCGTACTTTTTAGTACTGATTGGACTCAAATATATTTGTTATTGTGTTTTATTTTCCTATCCTCCTTCTCCCATTAATAAAGAATCTCGATATCACCCGTAAGGGCATTTTTCGATTCACTACAATCCACTGGAGTACCGATTAAGGCATCGGTCGCATCAACAGTATTCGTTATTTCAATCTATTCGCTGTTTCAACTTATCCTATTATCTATCATACTTGTACGTTCTCACATTCGCACTAACCAACTTGTTAGATAGAAAAGCTTGACGTCTAACATATAATAGATATAATAATATATAAGTTTCAAAAGGAGTAAAAGACAGTTAATAAATTTGATGAACAATTTATTTTGACCTTGTTGTACGTTTCGTCCCTTACTGGGGACTTCCTCAGCAACTAAAAATTTTTTTTTTTTTATTATGACTTATTAAAAAATATAAACATTACAATAAATAAACTCTAATTTTTTACCTCGATCACTTAGTTCACGCGTCAATACATATTATTTTATTTCCAGAGTCATACATTACAATAAAAACTTAACATATTACAATATAATTTAATCCTAAAAACACCTTATTTTCGTCACACGTAATCATATACTGAATTCTATCTAGACTAGTGTTTAATAATCTAGGTATCTTCCGTATTATGATGTCCTCTATAAGTGTGTCCTGTTATGATATTTTGTAAACTAGGTTCGATTGTTCTAGTTTATCAACCTTGTCTTTTAGTTTTGTGAATATTGAATTTATTTTAACTAAGTTATAAAAAACTAGTTTTACGTTAGTATTTCTGAAACATTTTTTTATTTATAATATTTATTAATTTAATTATTATTTATAATAATTTATATTATTTATAGATATAATTGATATTTCGTTTTCATAATCAGAAATTAGTAAAAAATAAATCTTGAAAATGTATGGCCCACTTTTTTTTTTACCATATTATTAATTCACTTTATAGGAGTATCTTTTTAATAACCCTATAATTTAATGCGAAATTGTTCACACAGTTACAGTGAAAATGATACGAAATTTGTTTTTAAGTATCGGCAAGGGGATACTCTATGGGGGCAAAAAGGGGGTGCAATTTTTCTGTAAGGCGCGATAACTCGATAAATTTATAATCCGTGGGTTGTCTTCCGACAACGTGCAGAACAACCATTCATAATGGGAGCATCGCACGCGAATCATGTATCATTCTAATTGATTCTAACCACGGTGCCAGACAGGTGGGGCAGATACAGCTGTGCTTAGAACGAATGAATATTCATCGTACAAAATCGCGGAGGAATGTTTCCGGGGTGTTCCACATCTGTCCCTGATAAACGAACGCCCCTGGAATTCATTTCTTGCAATAATAGCAGGAAGCTAAACTCGAAAAGGACCGATCTGGAAACACGACGTGCTACAAAAGCGACTGAAAATTTACGATTTAACGCGTGATGATTTGATAAACCTACCTGCTTCCGACCATTCAATATCAACCTATTTTATTTCTTATATTTCATCTCGCAGATGTTATAGATACATACCAATTACATTAGTTACATTGGTTCAGCTGTAATGCAAACGAAAAATCGTGCGTGTATGTAGAAATACGAGCGTGTAAGTTACATTGTCCAACGTGTGTACTACCTGCACACCCGCGTGCTATTTTTTTTTAGTAGAAAATATAGAAAAATGAGTCGTCCGTTTGAACATTTATCGTTCCCCATTCCGTTAGCGAGAGCTACACTTTCCACCTTCGGTTAAAGTCTATCTTATGAGTTTCAGATAAAATACATGCATATACATATACATATATATATGTGTGTGTGTGTGTACTATTTCTTCTCTCTTTCTCTTTTGACTACTTTTTCTTTCTTTCTTTCTTTCTTTCCTATCGGGAATCGTTCTATTTGATATACGAGCGGGCTAATGCAATAGATAAGGCGTCGCATTTGTCATTGACGCTTTATGGCGATTGCTTCTGCACTTTTTTTTTTCTCGGCCCTCCTTTATTCTTTCTCATCTCGCAGAAATGAGATGATCATTTACCGTTGCCCGGATTACCTTCGTTCCGAACTATTATACGAAGCTTGCGAACCTCGCACCTATTCTTTTTCCTACTAGTATATTAGAATTTTTCTTTTACTCTTGTACACCTATTTTTATTCTATTCTTTCAATATCCTATTATATTGATATTTTCATTCAATTTGTGATTGTTCATCGGATATCATAGGAATTTTTATTTGAAACAAGTCGAGGCAATTTGTTCGATTCACTTTTTTTCACTCGTTTTCTTTTTTTGTTTTTTTTTTTGTTTTTTTTTTTCTTTCCATTTACTCCTGTAACATTTTCATTCCTCTGTTGATACTTTAATTCAGTTTAATTCTATTTCTTTTTTGTTTTTAAATATCGTGCCGATATTTTTATTCGTCGTGATTGTTGTTTGAATACTAAACGAATTTCCATTAGAATACGTTGAAGAAATTTACACATTTTTTGTTTGTATGTATTAACTTCGAGTATTATTCCACAGCCGCGAGGGTTTAGTTTGAATTTTCAAGAAAATTTTCGCTATTGTTCAGATATAATGAATACGTTCAGTATTATTCATGTATGATATTCGTAATTATTGTTCAAATATGAGAATAATATTTTCAATATCGTTCATATATGATGAATACCTACGGAATTGTTCAAATATTATATAAATCCTCGGTATCGTTCGTATTTTTATTCGCATTTAAATTGTTCCAATTTGTTTTCATAAAAATATCTTTTATTTTGATTACCTTTTCGATTAATTTTATTCCTACTTCTGTAAATATGCCTGATATTTTCTTTTAATAAAAATAAAATAATATATATATATCGAATTTTCATTGAAACAAGTCTAATACCAATTTCTAATTTTTATATTTGTCCGTATAATAACACTTGCGTCACTTCCGATACTTTAAATTTTACTTTATTCCATACCTTAATAATTCCAATATCTGTCAGTTTCTCGGATTTTAAAGAAATTTCCATTGAAACACGTCGAGAGAATTGTAGTAGCAGTAGTAGTAGTGGTAGTAGCAGTAATTCGACTTAAAAGAAAAAAAGAAAGAAAAGGAAAAAAGAAATAATAGTGGAAAGGACCGTGCAGAGAAAGATAAACTATACCTAAAAGAGAGATCGATAGACTTCGAATCGAAAAGCTGCACTGGCACGAAATCAATTTACATTTTCGCGAGGGAGTATCGTTTAAAATGAATTTGCATCTCTGATTCGTGCAACCTCCGATCTCTCTCCTCCTTCTTCTATACATCTATATACATATACATATATATATATATATATATATATATATTTTATATATATATATATCTATATATATGTATATATACATTCTCATTTAAAAGTATAATTTCTTCTGAAATATTAAATTCTGGGAAAACACATTTTTGCCCGTTGAATGCCGACGACGTCGCTACCTTTATGCTATTATGGTAATGATCCTCAACAAATTTCGGTCCTTCTCTCACCCAGCCCCATGTAGATCATGATTCTTCTGTTCCGTCTTCTTTACTGCTATCACCGTTACTACTACGATCATTTTTTTCTTCTTATTCTTTCTTTCGGTTATTCCCGTTTCCTATTTTATTTTGCAAATAACTTCCTAGAGAAATAAAAAATAAAAAAAAAGAAAATCAATTTTGATCAACATACATTTTTTTCCCTCAGCTTCTTCCCCTCAAGCTCTTTTTATTTTCCGCCATTTTGAATTTGATTTCTTAATAATATTTATCTATATACATATACTTTGCGATACTTTACATAATTGGTAGCTTTAATGCGATTACGTATTGGGAAAGAAAAAATAATAAATCTGAGAGAAATGTTATAACAATTTATCGGGAGTTCTTTTATCAATTTTATCGGAGTTAGTTCCTCGTTATTTTTATTAACACGATATTATATCATATTATATTATATATATATAAGTTTTATACACTTTCGTTGAGTGGAAAACGAAGCTGCATTATTCATGAGCTTTGTAAATATAAAGTAACGTGAAACTGAACTGTCGTAATCAACTATCTCGAACGTTAACGTTAGAATTTTGTTATTTAACGGTACAACGTATCATGATCGCTTTTCAAACGCTATATTAAAATTTAGCATTTAATTATCTGATATTAATAAAAACATAAAAAAAAGAAAGAACCCCAACGATTTTATGTCTATCTTTTTATTTTCTTTTCTTGTCTCTCTCCCATTCTCTTTCTTCGTCTCTATCAGTGACCGTCACATTTTCTTTAATATATGGTGCACCTCGTGCTCGACCCAAGTCTCATTCGTCGTGGCATTTATGTTATCTGGGTGCGGCATGAGGAGCTAAGAAACCCTTCTTGCCGTGCAAACTACTGCGTACGTTTGTTCGCATCCCTTTCTTACTTGTAGTCGTGTGCCACAAGTCTACTTGGGGTTAAGATTGCTCGTTATCGGACCTACGAAGGACAAGGATGACATCCATAGGACTAAAGCTCCTGGTTATCGTGTCAATTTCAAGGACATTCAGAGCCATCACTTTCTTTCTCTCTCTCTCACTCTCTCTCTCTCTCTCTCTCTCTCTCTCACTCTTCTCTATTTCTGTTTTCTACCTTGGAAGGGTAGATACAGAGATATTTATTAAGAGTAAGATAGTAGTAGATAAAATGAAAGAGCTTATCGTATTCTTTCTTTTTCCTAACATTTTTTTCTTCCTCTCCCTTTTCCTATGACCATGGAGAAAGAAAATTGATGGGTTTTCTTGGACATTCGTTGAAAGGCGCGTTATTATCTCGAAAATATCTTCACTGGCGTGTGTTAGATTTCGTTAACGTTGTTAAATCAATAAGAAAGGTTTTTACGATTAAGAGGTCGAAGGTGTAACAGCCTGGCGAATACTTATCGAAACGATTAGGAGTAATGTGCCGACTCATCGTACGAATCCCTCGAATCGTGACGATGCTATAGATGAGAAGAAATAGATTTCTAAGGACGCGGATAATGCAGCGAAGTTTAGGATAATAGCTTGGCATGATTCTACTACAGGGAATGAAGAAGTACCTAGAATAGTAATGTTAGGAAAACGTTTAATCAAAGTCATGTTATTGATCGATTGACTTTTATTTGTGTTCACAATTGATCAATAAGTAATATCGAAACGTTCAATTTCAAGATTATATGTATATATTTCTTATAAGTGAAATTATTATTAGATATAACAGATGAATAATAAATTAAATCATTTCAAGAGATTTTTTAATCAATATTTTGAAGAGTTATACTTGAGAATGAAATTTAAGTTGCACGCGTGTTAGAATTTGCAGTATAAAATTTTAACTATTAAAGAGAGAGTTGTGGGTTTAGGTTTTCAATTAAATGAACTATTCGATGAAATATATAATTATCATGTTATAAATATATTTTTTAAAATATAACACTTTATAATGTTCTTATTTGAGGTACGATAAAAATGTCGTGGTGTTGCTGGTAGGCCACATTAAGAAATGAACTAAATTGCAAAGTGTTGTGTCAGGGTTTTAGGTAGCTGGTAGAAACTCTCGGAGATTTTAACGGAGATAGGTCTACTCTTCTACCCAAGCTAACCACAATTCTTCTTCCACTTCCAAAAACCGAGGGAGGAATCATGTCCTATACCTATTTCCTACTCTTACTTCATTTCCATATCCTTACCCTTTATTTGATTATATAAATTTTGTATGTATTTCGTTGAATTTGTAATTCAGGGCAATGTCCTAAGGTTCAGCAATCACTCACTCGCAGATAGATAGATAGATAGATAGATAGATAGATATATACCCGAACATTTTCGTCCGATCGATCTTTCTCCATCCTCTTTCGAACGGTCGAATTGAAGCCGAAATTTGTAAAGATACGAAAGGAAATCCTGATACGTTGAATTTTCGTGCCGAACGTTAGCCGATTCTTCAGGATCCAATCAAAACGGTAATCACCAAACCCTCGATAGTTGAACCTCGACAATACGAGTTCATTAGTAGGTAATGAGCTACGAATAAGTTCCTATTACGTGGTGGTTCTCTTAAATTTTCAGTCTCGAGAATTAGAAACAGTAGAAATATTTCGCAAGAGAGAGAAATTTTTGTAAAATTAATTGAAAAAATTTACCAACCCCGACAGGTCAATCGATTTAATATTTTAAAATCCTTCCTATAAGTATAAAAAACAGTGTATTTTTATTATATATAAGTATTTGAAAATTGTGTTTTTCGGATCAATGATTGACCTATAAAATAATATTCAATTATAATTGAATGCTGACGGGTGATATACATTAATCGTTTTAATTTGTAGATAGAAAATATATAGTCATGAATGGATGTGCATATATACATTTGCAATGATATATTCAGGTTATACTAACAAGGATTGTTTACTAAGACGATATAAATATTCTCAATAAGCGTAATAATCATCGATAGGTTAAACGCGTTTAATGTTTTCCTGGGATTTAATAATCGTGTACGAGGTTGGTGCAATATTTAACAGAAAGTTGATACGAGAAAATATTCATGTTTTGTGAAACAGAAAAAGAAACGGCAAAAGATAGGAAGAGAGAGAGAGAGGGATGGGTTAAAGGGAGAGGGATAGGGTGAAAAAGGGGGTATATCAAAGAAGCGTCAGTGAAAAGCAGACCAGCGTAGTTCGGTACTTAGGCCGATGCAGTGTTCAGTGCATATTTACGGAGGCGGAAAATGTTTGCCCCAGTTAACCACAAACGGGGTTCACGTTCACGGCATTTCTAGGTCGCTCGGAGTTACTACAGGTAGTTGTAAGAGACTCGACTCGATTCGACTTCTCTACAGATCGTAAGAAGAACACTTCACCGTATCTCTGCCAAAAAGAAATTTTCATTTCGTTTCGTAGAAGTTTTCCAATCTTATTTTTCTTATTCCTTTGCGGACTGTTTTCACGCTAGATCGCGTGATCCGATCAGAAACGTAACGATATCTGCAATACGAAACTATACACTCGCCTTATCACACTTTATAAATATTTTTGTTAGAAAAATGAAATGAGATATGTATGATAATTCTATTGTGCTAGGTTTTAAAGGGATACACAAATTTTTATTAATTTTTGTTACTTTTGTATACCAAAATATTATCATGTTTTATATTTAGGTACTGTTCCGTTTGATTGACCAATGAATCTATGCGGTTATATTTCTAAATTTATCCAAAATTGTATGAATTTATTTTGACAAATAGATTACGGACAAATTATCGTAATTGTATTTGATTGGTGGAGTAATTAAAATGAGATTATTGAGCGTTTGTGTGTCCCTTAAAAAAAGAAAAAAAGAAAGAGATGGAATCTTATACGCCTAATATGTTTTTCATAATCGCGTGTAATGCATAACTGGTCTCAAAAGTGAACGTTCTTTGTTGCATACCGTAGATAAGCATCGCGTCAGTGATAATTAGCACGCTTCACAGCGATCGATCCCTTTTGACCGAACATTCAGCTCGTTCGTTCCTCCCTGCGTTATTTGGAGCGGAACTACTCGACGGATCCTAGAGGATCAAACGACAAAATACCCCCTCCGGGCTCTTGCAATTCTACCCTTATGGTATACGACGATCCCTCGGTCGTAAAATGAAACATTTTCGATGAATATATGTTCGAGTATTCAATTATTATTGAAATATCGAACAAACCTCCTTTTTTATTTTACCTCGCTATCTTATCCCCTTGTCTATTTTATTTTCATGCTTCGTGCTAAACTTTGCCAATTTGTTTTTTTTTTCTTACATCAGACTTCATTCGCTTTTTGCATTTCTCTCATTTAGATTATTATTATATGTATTACATAAGTGAAATTAAATTAATTAGAATGAAATGTGAGGCAACTGTTGACGTTATAAACACAGATGAGACGCAAAATGTAGATATTAAATTCACGTCCGAGTTTGTATAACATCGTGTAAATGTGCATTTTCCATCGGAAAACAAAATAATGGTGCCCTGCATCTTTTACCTTAACGTTAGTGTCATTTTCTATACTTCTTTCTTGACTCTGTTAACGAAGTATTTAATTAAAAGTTTTCTTATCTTCGATCAACTCGGTGAATGGATGAATTTTTCTTCTGAAGAAAAAAGTTTGGACAATCAATTTTTAATTTATCCTCGGCCGTGGTTCTCAATTCTTGATCGGCTGAATATTGGTGTTCCGTGAAGTCACTTAAAAAAAAAAATATCAGAGTTTAGTATCCTCCTGCTCTTCAAAAAGACTGAAAACGAACCATTATTCTATGTATTATATTATTTTTCCTATAACACAAAAATATGATTATTTAATTGTCAAAAACAATACGTTTACATAATAGTTAATGGTTTTATAAGATTAACAAGAGTATTAGTTAATCCAGTGCCGTTTCAAGACCCTGGTGTGAGAAAGAGAAAGAGAGAGAGCGAGTTGGAAGCGAGTTATTCACGTTCGTTTCGATCGCAGTTCACAAGTTTAGGTTCAAACAAGTGAAGCAAGCTGTTGATTGGAGCGTCAATATCGAAGAAGGAGGGAACGGGGGGGGGAACTTCTGAGAAGTTTCTCAACAGAAACCTGACTCGTGAAGCAGTTCGATTATAGGTTCTAAGACTATACGCTTTCGAGAAGAAAGTATGCGAGAGTAAGCGAGAGTAAGCGAGAGAAAGGGGGTTGTTCAACGTGTACCGTCTATGGTCGGCTGGTAACACGAGTGTGTGTCTGGTTAGAGAAGAGAATAATGGGCGATCTGTCGATTGGAAATCGTCGAATGTCTTCCAAGTTGGCAGCAAAGCTGTTGGCACGATTTCGTTCGGGTGCAGCGTGTCAAGTGGCTCGCATTGTTTTCCTACGGAACAATGAGCGATTATTTTTCTTCTCATTTGTCTCTTGTTTTTTTCCCGTTAGCGTGATGAAGGGAAAGATAGATAGAAATAGAGATAGAGATAGAGATAGAGAGAGAGAGAGAAATAAAAAGAAAAGTTCTGCTCGACCCTTTTTACATTTGAAGCACGCGCGTTCCCTACACTCGGCTACAATGTTTTTTTTTTCTTTTTTTCTTTTTCTTTTTCTCCCACGTAGAAAGCTAGTTTATTCCCTGAGTCTCTGTTCGTACTACTTCCATTGGTATTATTACTACTGGGCTATTAGTAATAGTCTTACTACTGCTACTACACTACTTTTATTACTATTAATATTACCTACAACCACCAGTATACTATTTCTTATTTCCAGCCAACTCAATACTATTATTTATTATTATTTACCGCTACTAACGCGACTATCGTTAAAAAAAAGCACGCGTGTACTAGTACCTATCGTTTGCTGTTGTTGCTATTATTTGCAAAATCGGTCCGTCGAAAAATTCCTTCCCTTAGGGTTTCGAGATTACACCAATGCCCGATGGTAAACCCATGAAAACGTAAACGTTCTTAAAGCTGCGATAAAAGTGGGTCGGTAGGAGGGTTCGTTCGGTGGAAACGTTTGGCTAAAACACCGAGTTGCATCACACCGTTGAAGAAGAGAAGTAACCCAAGTCGCTCCGAACTATTTTCTCCTTGTATATATTCAGAGCCTGTTCGTTCGAGATATTGAGAGTCATCTGAAAGTTTTATGGAAAACGTGGGTATTCAAATAGCTGAGTTGGCTCGACCCTATTAAAGCTGATCGAAAAATCAACATTCTTCTGTCGGATTAAAGTTACTATAAACCTTTTCCTTCCTTTCTTCCTTCCTTCCTTTCTTCCTTTCTTTCTTCGTTTATTCGATGCTCAAATGCTACACTTCTTTCTCTTTATCTTTCTCTCTTCTTCCCCAATGTTTTTTGTCTTTTTTTTATTTCTCATAAAAGTAATCGTAAATTTTGTTGTATTCCAAAGGAAATTGTATTTTATCTTCTCTCATTTTCTATCAGCGTACAGTGACAATACACAGACAAGTTTTTATGCGCTCATCGTATCGAAAACTTTTCATTTCGTACTTTCTAATCGAACCGATCGGATCGTTCGTTCCATTCAAATTAATTCGAATCGTTTAAAAAAATATTCTTGTCGTCCTGGTTCCCTTTTTCCTCGTCCAGCTTAATCCTTCCCTCCATTAGCTAATTACAAATGCTCCGGGAAATCTCTCCCTTCTAACTTTCAATATTCTTGATTAAAGTGCATCCATGGAATCGTCGTTATTTGCGGTGGTTTTAAACGATTTCACACATACGAGCATTACTCCTTTATTATTAACATTGAATTCGCTCGTTTCTTTGATCCATAAGAAACATTCTAAGTATATCTCATCTTGTTTTCTTTTTACTTTTTTTTTATTCTTAATTATGCATAGTGATTTATATTTTATGCACATCGGTTTTGCAATAGCATAGGAATCATTTACGTCCCTTTTTCTTAAGTATAATATTTTCGATACGTACCAACAATTTGTTTTCAAATAAAATTTCGATACGTATTGTTTGTTCTGTTTTTTCTTTTCGCCTGTCTTTCTTTTTTTTTTTTTGATTTATTTGAAAAAAGAAAAGGTTCGACAGCTAAAACAGTTTATACAACAAATGAGCTTGTTTTAAACCGAAGTACGAAATAGATCGTGTTTCGTTCCGTAGTCGAGTTCGTTATTAAACGTTTCCGATGGATCAGCATCGTGAATTTCCAATGAAAAAGTAGTAGACGTTGCTCGTTAACTCTTTTTCTCTTATTTTATTGGTATACGCAATTCTATAGAATTCTATTCCGATTCTCATCGTGTAGTACGATCTCGAATACTCGATAATATCGTAGCATGAATGAAAGTTCGTTGAAAATGCTATTAATTGGTACGGCGTAAATTAACGACGTTTGATCTATGTATTTTTTCCTACTTATATAAGCGCGCGCAAAAAAAAAAAAAAGAAGTTTGAACCTTATTATGGCAATTCAATTAGAAATAATCTTTCAGATATTATTCTTTTCAATTTTTTCTTTTTTCTATATATGTCTGTGTTTTAAAAATTAAATAAAAGCAACGATTAAGTATACTCTCTAATTTGAAGATCTCAATAATCATTCCATGGAAATATGCTTAATAATATGAAATATCGCGATAATATGGTATCAATTGATCGTGGCTGATCGATAACGAATGCAAATTAAAATAATTAACACGAGGTAATATCTTTTAACGATTGATATATGACATATAATATATAATATAATTATAGTAATCAAATAAATAGAAATTAAATAAATTGAACGATTATCTCTCGTATAGAATATAACAATAACGTGGAAACAAATTTACCTATAATATTATAAATTTCTTTTGGAAAAAAAAAAAAAGTAATTATGCGTGAAATGTAGAGAGGTACGTGCGCGTGCAGCACATACACGTGCCATTTTGTGCAGTCAAGTAGTCAGAATGTCCCCGATTTTGAAGCCGCTTACGAAACGCAATCAAAAAGTTTCGCGAGCCACAGTATGGTCGTACTTCCGGTTAATATCCGTGACGGGCCAATGAAGCGCAGAGAGATAGTTTCGCGCGCGCTCTCAGTTTCCTGACAATTTCTAATCAGCGCACGGAAATGGCAATGCGCTTCAAAGAGAGATAAAGAGAGATAAAGAGAGAGAGAGAGAGAGTTGCTATAGTATTTCGCGAGTTGAAATCGACGCGCCGAAACGTCGACGTCTAACTCTCCCTCCCTCTGCCCACCCTTCCTTTTCCTCTTCCAACCCTTTTACAGTGCCCCCCCCCCTATCTCCTTTCCTTTCAACCCTATCCTCGTCTTCTACGTCCTGGTGGTGGTTGGCTGTTATCAGCCGTCTCAGACGGATATGAGATTCCCCGAACCGTGGCCGCAAAACGCTATCCGCGAGAGAGTAAATTATTATTCCTCTTGGAACGTTTCTAATCCCCCTTTTTCCCTCTCCTTCTCCCCCCAATCACGTTTCTCTCAAGCCATTTTTATTCTTTTAATTGATTTACAATTCGTGACCAACGCGATCGCGTAAAGAAATCGCAGCATAAAATATTTATCAAATATCCAAAATAAATATTAGCGTAATAATATTGCAACGAATTTGCAATTTTCTCAAAGTTCATCTATCGGCAAATTGCAAAGAAATGATTTTATAGTTACTTACACGTATACATAAATTCGCGTATAAAGTATATTATAATAATATTATGTAATAGGTATATATGTAAATTCTTCGTTCATCGAATAGTAATCATAAGAGCGGAAAGGCTTTAGAATAGAAATTGGAAAACTTTCGTCGTATACGCAACGTACGCGAATAATTTCAATATTACATGGAAACCAAAGTCCTAGTGAAATATGGGCATATCCTTCCTCTCTCTCTCTCTCTCTTTCTCTCTTTTACTCTCTTGATACTCACGCAGGATACTCTCGATATCGTTGGTAAAATATTGAAAAGAATCTCGGGGAAAATCGAAACGTCACGTTTTATGAAGCATTGCCTCCAACCTTGGATCAAATATTCCCGATCCTTGGTAAGTAGTCAAACAAAAAGAAACCTCGAAGTAGAAGGAAGGACCATCTCTCTCTCTCTCTCTTTTCAACAATTCCAAATTTATTCTTTATGCAATCCGTGATTGAAAAGTAAGTGACCAATTTTTGATACCTAAATTACAGTTAAACATAGGAAATATCGTAATAAAAACCCATTAGGGTGGATGCACATTTTATAAAAACCTTTAAACACAATCTATATTTACATAATATTACTTTTTCTTATTTTCGTTAAAATTCGTACGAGAAAAAAGCTCCTCCGATGGTTTGTATATGCTGGTATATTTTTTGCGCAAAGTTTTTTCCCTATTCTATCTCCGTCTAGGTCGGTCTCTTCTCCTTGATATAATTTTCCTCGGGTTTTCTCTTCCTTTCTCATTCCTAGCTCTCAATTTTCTCTTTCTATCTTTCCATTTGTCTATCTCCTACCCTGGATTCTCTCGTTTTCTCGTTTAAACGCAAGGGTGCGAGCGATTACTGTCGGCAGAAGCAAGCAAGGAGGAACCAGCGAAAAGCCAAGCCAAGCCAAGCCAAGGAGTTTGAGGCAGGGAATAATTAAACCCGGTAATGTCTAAGCATTAGAGCAGATGATGACGTCATCAAAGCCAAAACCACCCTCTCTCTCTGTCTGTCTGTCTGTCCAACCAAAATTTGCCCTTCGCGCGTGACCCTTAACCTTTCGCTAGTATCCTTCCCTAGGTGAAAGGGTGTTCCAAGGTATTATCATCGTTTCTCTTCCTTCCTTTATCGTTCCTCACGACTTAATAACTTTGACTTAAAAACGTATGGGATAAGGATAAATTAGCTAAGAAAAACCTTATCTTTATTGTTAATATTATATTTTATATCTCATTGGTAACACAGAACGAACGAATTATGCGACTTTTTTGTTTTTACTTTTTTACTTTCCCAATTTTTCAAGTATCAAAAATAATCCGGAACTGTGATCATCTTTAAAGATAAACGAGATCATATTTAGATTTATAGAAACATTTATTTTGAACTTTTAACTATACCAAATACAATAACCACAAATTCTTACATCTTTACGAAAGATTTCATTCGCGAAACTGAATGAGAAAGACAATAGGTATTACTATAATAGTTATACGGGTAGGAGGAACTATTTCTCTCTCTCTCTCTCTCTCTCTCTCTCTCTCTCTCTAGGACTCTTTCTCGTTTGAGAAACTTAGTAGGGAAATAATTAATTAGAACCTTCGGTCCAGTAACGCGTGCGACGCAGCCTTTTGAAACAGGCTGACCTTACTAAATACATAGACTATAGTACTTACATACCTATACTTTAACACTTACACCCCTATGTATACTTATAGATACATACAAATATATATGTAATACTCTCTTATATAGTTATATACTTTATATATGTATATGCTTACATATACAATTCCAGGATCGCACCGTATGGTAATGCGACTTCAGTTCGTGTGACATTCCGCTTAGTTCCTTTTAAGAGGAAGAGGATCCGCAATGTAGTAATGCAACCGAGCGTTTTCCTGTTCCACCAGCTTGGTCCGCGATCCGTGCAAATTACGGTCGGGGACGAATTCTAGTTGCTGCTCTCTTTTCTTCTCTTTTTATCACCATCACCAATGTTCTTCTAGTTTCCCATCGTTCTCTCTTTCTCTCTTTCTACATTTCTATCTTTTTCTTGATCACCTATTTCTCTATTCCCCTTAAATTCCTGATTTGAAATACTCTAGTAATATTGTTACTACCTTTAATAATTATTAATATGCAATATATGTATATGTTACTGTCAAAGCCGGAAATCAAGCATTACTAGTAAATCCTCGGCATAATTATTTAATTGCGAGACTTCCTTGGACACCCGGTAAAAATAAAATACACATTGCTCGCAATCGTCCGAGTCTTACAATTAAACATTCCTAGTTAAGCTCAAAGTCTTCTGGTATACGCTAATTGTAAGCTGTGCAATAAACACAAGAGGTAGGGGACTGGTAGACAAAACGTGTCACACGTTATCTAAAGCCTACCCTTAAAGTACCTATTTTTCATACATGCAACAGTGCTGTCACTTTGGACAAAGGAACACATTCATGATTATTTAAATATTTTAGAGTAGGGCTTGCTCTCGGGGAAGACTGGAAATTTTCTTCTTGGAATAATTTTAGGATTCTCTTTATGAAAAATGAAGATCATTATTCAGCAAAGTTTGATGTTCTTTTGAGTAATTTGACATTTTGAAATATGGCAAAAGGGTAGAAAGGTATAAAAGGGTTAAGAATCCCTACTGTAAATTATTATAATCATTTGGATACTCTTATAATTAATATGCTATCATTTCTTCTCCTTTTTTTTTGTTTTTTCGCTGTACACTCTTAACGAAAAAACTCTTACCGTTTATTTCATTTTGTTTCTTAATTTGTCCAACTGTTTTTTTTCTCGGATAAAAACTCTTCTACCTAACCAACCATTGAAAAACTTCGGTACGTAACCAGTCGCTCAAAAACTCTTTAACATAGCAAGTCGCCAAAAGCTTTGCATCATAATTAGTCGGCTAAAAAACCCTTTAAAACAAGTAGTCGGTCGCTAAAAATTTAGTATCATTGTCAGTCGGTAGAAATTTTCTAACAAAATACTGTCCTCTAAAACTTTGAAATATTAGAAACTTCATATATTTTTAATTAAATACGAGAAACATAAACGATAGCAGCTAGTATTTCCAACAATTGTTCGATTTCGATAAAACAAATAATTCGTTTTATGACACGGTGTATTACACTTAATTAATATTAAATTCGTTTTCATAAAACTTGTTCGACGTTTTCCATTCGAAATACTTCGATCTCGTGGAACTTTTGATTTATCGTCGTTTCCCTATCCCATTACAAATTTTGTTTTTATCGTATATTTTCTTTTCTTTATTTTTCTTCCATAACTTTAGATTAGAATATCGAAGAGCAGAAACGGACAGGGTAGTATTGTTCGTCGTTGTTCTTCATGCTTCGTGGCACGGCTCGCGTATTCGTTATCAAATTTATTTATTTTTTACATTGCTTGCTTTTTTATGTCCTTTGGAAAAAAATCGATGGATAAGCAAATGACTCCACGCTAATTGGATATCTTATAAGTTAACTTGCCTTTTTCTTCTTTTCCTTTTATTTGCATTTTTTACTTCGTTAAAATGAAACCATCTTATTGTTAGAGAATTTTCTTGTCTCGAGTTTCAAAAAGTATATTATCTATCTATTTCACTCTCTTTCTTTCTCTCGAATTGTTCATCTTTCCTTCGAGACAATAGGGGTAGGGGGAGGTTGAAAGATAGGTTCGAGAGTATAATAAAAAAAAGAAAAAAAAAAAAAAAGAATTAAGGTGCAGAAAACATCGACTGCAAGAAAAACCAACAGGCAGTTCTTGTTTTCTTGTTGTTCGTAACGCAGATTCCGCAAGCCTAATCCCTTGTCGCGTTTATATCTTTCATGGAAGGGATGCGACGAATGCAAAGACCCTGAAGCGGTACTCGACATGGCAACGAGTTCAGAACGAAAAGGGAGAGAGAGAGAGAGAGAAAGAGAGAGAATAGTTGGGGTCGCTTTGGTAACTAACGATCGTCGGTGACAAACAGGTCAGTGGAACGAGGATCGTTTATATCCATCTTATTCTCGATCACTTTTTTATTTATTTTATTTATTTCTTCCTTTTGTTTTTTTTTTTGTTTTGAATTAATGAATGAAGTTTCTTCCAAAGTGAATAGACGAAAGAAGGATCTACGGGTTAAGGAAATTCGAATTACGAGGAGGAAGAGAAAATTGAGAGAAAAAAAGAAGAGCTTCGATTGAATCGTTTTTGGGTTTGATTCGAACAATTTGTTGGGTTTATTGTAGTCGAGTTATTGTTAAAGTATGTGTGTCTTTTTAGAATAAGAAAAATTGGAAAAATTTAAAAAGTGATGAAAAGTAGAAACATTGAACAGTTTGAATATGCAGAATCGAAATGAAACTACCATCAACTAAAATTGATGTTGCGTGAGTCTTGTTAAAGTAATGGAATCGAAACTGATTGTAAGATGAGAATACGATTAAGAAGGTAACAACACAGTGTGTCGAAAGAGAGACCATTTTTAACGGAACGACGAGTAAATCGTTTTATCATTTACCGTGGAATAGATGGCGGGGTACCTAGAGAGAAGATCTATTATTGATATAGTCGTGTAGGTAGGTAGGTAGGTAGGTAGGTAGATAGGTAGGATGGAAAGGTGGGACGAAAACGCGAGAAAGAGAGAGAAAGAGGTAGTTCAAACTTTAAGATGTAATCAATCACAGGGGGTAGGGCATTAGAGTCCGCCTCCAATCTCAAAGCTGCACGGTAGTAGTATGTGCAGCTTCTGTTTTCAAAGTTCTCAATCCGGTAACCGCGGTTCTCTAAAAGTCCCTTTAAAATTAAACGATTCATTTTCTCCTTCCCTATCGGTTGTTTTATCCTACTTTTTCTTTCTTTTTATCTTATTTTTTCTTATATTTCTTTTTTACTTCTCGGATATTTATTACACGTGCAATTAATTTATTCTTTATTACGTTCTCGTAAGATTGTTAAAGTTAAACAACGATGGGAAAGTTTTATACTTGGATGAGTGTAACCCTTTTGGAACACTGTGTATTGTTTATTTCAAAAAGAGAGAGAGAGAAGTGTTTGAGGATTCTGGAAAAGTATTTTGATTCTTTAAACTTGTGTGTGTCTTATTACAGAGGGATTTCAAATAAAATTTTCTTTTAATATGGAAACATTTATTCGATAAATAAAATAAATGGAAATGTTTTATTTTGTTATTATCGCTGATACAATATTATGACAATCAATTCACTTTGTACTGAAATGTTTTCAATATGAAAGAACGATCTTTGAGATTTTACCATTTAACAAAGAATAGTATCTTCTTATAAAAATAATCACTTGTATTTTTACTCGCTGTTCTCGGTATTTTTAGTATTTTTCGTTTTTTACGAAATAAAATATTTACGAAGAAAAGGAAACAAAAATGGGAAAAGAGAGAGAGAGAGAGAGAGAACTAGTATTCTATCACATCAAAATTAAAGCATGCTACAAAGTAGAACAAAGCAAGGCGATGAGGTGTCTTGTTTGAAAAAAAAAAGTGCAAAACTGTTGAGAAAATGAGGACGACTTTATTCGAAAAAGGATGGAAAGAGAAAAAAAGAGAAAGAATGTATTTCTGTCTTCGTTTCTCTTTAAATTCGAGAATAGCCAGCTAGCAGTAACTTTGTAGGTGCAAACAATTGTTCCAGTCGAAATTCGTTTCTCTTTGAACGTCGGTACGAGAAAACCATTAGATTTCTTTCTTCAAAAAAGCTTACTCGTTGAATCGTATCTGATCTATTCTAATGTCACGTTAGATAACGTTCAAATGAATATTTATCTACGAGAATGATTGGATCGCGAGAACAATAATTCGTATTTATTTATTTAGGACAAATTTTGGAATAATATCGAGGAAAAGAAAAAAAAATTGTCAATTACAGGTATGTATGAATTATGAAGAGAAATATGGGAAGAATGGGATAAATCATAAGTATGTTTTGTATGAAAATTCTTCTGGGTCAGTGTCCCTTTTCGATTTGCACAAGTTCCAACGAGCGGTTTTCGGCTTCCGTGAGATTTTGACGTAAAATAAAATCGTGCTCGCGATGAACCTTCGACCTCACTCTCCACACTCTATGTATTGAAATACATATATACTTGTATAAAGGTATGTATATATATATATCTTTCTCTTTCTGCTTTTCCTAGTTCATGCTAGCCATGTACTCGATGCGCCTATTCAAACAATTCTCGACGTATGCATGGCCGTGCACCCGTTTTGTAATGTGTAGGTAAGTACATACGTGTATTTTCAGTGGTCTGCCAAGCTGAGTTGCACCGTCGGTGAAAATCGATGTGGTCCAACCGGATGCACATTGCGTGACATATATCTACGAAAGAAAGATAGAAAGAGAGAGAGAGAGAGAGAGAGAGAGAGAGAGAGAGAGAGAGAGAGAGAGAGAGAGAGAGGGAGAGAGGGAGAAAAGTATCAACGAATTTTTTCCTTTTTCCAAAGAAGAAAGCAACGAGCTCGTGGAATTGCAATAGAAGAAAGAGATAATCCCGAATAACGATCGAGTCGAGTACTCGACGCGTTAAAAAGAAAATTCTAGACCGTAACACGACCTAGCGTTTTTCGAATGGGGAGAAACTACTAAAGATCGATCGTTTCAAATTAATGGAGGGGTTTTTTTTTGTTTTTACGATACCAACGTCAATATATATATATATATATATATATATATATATATCTTCTGCACGTAAAATCTAAACGAGATCAAATAAAACATACAATGAAATATTCGATGAAATGGTGATAATACGAACTCTCTTACTTTCTTAGTTTTATATAAATGTGAACTACAAATACTTTCACGATTATTAAGAAATTTCTTAACGATATATAATAATGAAGAAATCTTTTAGCTGAGGGATTCTAAAAAGGATGAATTTGATGTAATTTCTTCCTTTTATTTTATTTTATTTTTTTTTTCACGACTATCGTACTCGAGAGATTGTAAACGGTTCGCTCTGGAAGATTACAACGTTTCGCGGGATAACGTCAGACCGTTCTGGCTTAGATTTAAACTAGCAAAGTCTAACGAGTCATTCGCCGAGGGGGTTAACTGGGTATTAGATGAATATAAAGTCAGTATATCTCGTTGGTAGACCGCATTTACCTTAAGAATCTTTCTTAGCCCAAGAAATAAATTCATATTTCTTCTAAATGCATTATTATTATTTATCTGCAAAAAATATTCGAATATTCTTAGAGAAAGGTTTGATAAGTTTTATTCCGAAATTTGATTGAATATTTTGAAGGTATCGGATGTGTATGGAAAATTGATTCGGAAATGAAGGTATTAATCGGCAACATAATACGATGTAAATCATATTCGAGACTAACAAGTAGGAAACAGGTGTTTGAGAAACGCCTGAGATTATCGGCCGAGATTCATTAGGATGTCGAGTAATACGTATTGATATACTGCAGGTGGAAACTTCTGCGAATTATTAGAAAGGAAAAGAAAGGAGATAAGAAAAATGACGGAACAAAATAAAATGTATACAATAAAAGAGTTTTAAACGATTGAAATTGAATTAGGGCAAGCCTCGACTTCTTTGGAATTGATTTTTCGAATTGCGGTATAAACTTTCTTTCGAATATTTTACGAATGAAGATGTCAAATTTGTTCTTCCCGATGATCCATCGTTTTTTGCAATGTAATAACTTTTCATTAAGTAGTACAATCCTCTCGCTAGATCTTGAAATCTAACAAAATGTATCGATCGATTCTCAAGAGAACGATTTCGTGGTATGGTTAAACGCATTCGTTGAGAGTTTAAGACGCCGGGGAAGGTTTTATTGGCCTGCCTTTCGTACCCTCTTCTTCCTGTTACTTTTTCTTTCCCCCTTTACTTATCCCTCTTTTTTCTTTCTATTCTTCATTTTCACTTTACTTTTGCTAGGAAGATTTACACATAGGTTTATATTTTCATTGTTGATCCAAGGTAAGGAGATAACAGACGAAAGTCTTTCCTAGCATCGTTAAACCCTTTTTCGTTTTCCTGTCTAATCTCCCTAAAAGATTTAACACCCCGGCAAAAGGTAACGCAAGAAGTAGCGAGCACGGGGTAAGCTGGGGGTTGTTGAGGGCGAGGGTTAAGGAGCGTAGCGGTTAAGGGAAATTCAGCACGTAAGTTGGTTACACGGTTTATCGTTTGATCGTTGCTCGCACATTGCGGGCTGAGGTTGGGCCAGGTCGGGGCCTTAAAACAGAGTTCGCGCGATCCGCGCGAGGTGAATAATCGTGTTCTATCCGGTTTTATGTTAACTAAGAATCCTGGGCACCCGAGACGGGTGGCGGGGGGCGCGTTAAGGTAACGCGTGTTGCAAAGCCGTGAGGCAATAAATCGGCGGTTCCCAGAGTGCCCCAGGGAATGAACTGACGAAAATATAGCGGCGGCCCGCAAACTAGGAATTGTTAGTTACTGCGCTACGCCGTAAAATATATGAGTTCATGCCGTCCGTGAAGTGGATAGCCGCAAACCCTATCCTCGAGTGGCGGCAAATACACCCAACGCGGAAGGCCCGTCTACGGAAAATCCGAAAACCATCCGAAAACCATCCGAAAACACTCCCTCGCTGGCTATTTCGCACCTTTGATCGATCGCTTGATCTATCTTTATTTTTCTATCCCTCTCTCTCTCTCTTGCTTTGTTTTTTTTCCTCCTCCATTTCTATTAAACTCTTACGTTACCCGACATCTATCCATTTTTATTTTATCTTATTTTGTTTTTTTCTTTTTTTTTTTTTTCCTACTAGTCGACTAGTTGATAGAAGTTACACGTGAAAGGATTTCCGATAACTTCTTCTATTTGTTTATCGTTATCCTTTGATTTTTTTTAAGAGTCGTCATCTAGAAAAGAGACTGACACGAATGTTACCGAATTAGTTGTGATTTCTGATTTCATCTTGATATACTAGTCGATCGACTAGATAGTTCGTTCAACCAATGAATCATATCTGACCGGTCGCATTGAAAATACATTTGGAGAAGACACGTAGTTGTTGGGATGATGAAAGTTCAGAAACATTCATGTTAATGCAACGTGATTGATTAAGCTAACTGAGTAACATATGGCGTTCGTTCATTCATTTATAAATTCGCTATAGCTGACGAATATTTTCTGAATAATATCAAATCGTGTGTTAACAGGGAATGTCTCGCAGTAAATAATATTTTAAATATAATTGAAATAAAATTAAATAGCGATTTTTAAATGATACGTTATTTTTTTTTTTTTTTTGATAAAATTCTCTGATCATTAAAATAATTAATTCTTAAATTTAACTCGAAATGTGAATTCTCAATGTTAAAACAAAAGTTGGATATTTGACGTTGGACATATATTTTGTCTATAACGTATATCACCATTTATTATTCTTTGGCATAATAAAATAGTTAATGAGTATTCTCATAAGATCAACGAGCATAACGAGCTTCATTTAATTCTGAGAGCGTTTAAAATGATAACAAACGTCGACGCTCGTTTGGGTCGATATGATATACCATGTAGGGGAATTGTGATTTCCAGTTACGTTGTTGACGCGTTTTTAATACTGACGATGCGTGGGTAATTTAGCTCGAACGTGATCCAACTCTGAACGGTAAAGTTGCATCTCTCTCTCTTTCAACATAGACAATGAATAAAGCTCGAATAACGAAGCACATCGTTATTTTCTCGTTGTATACATGTATGTGCATATATACGTATGGTAGATATATATATATATATATATATCTCGACTAAAAAAAGAAAGATAGAAAAATATAACAGAAGTAAAGTAAAGGAAGAAAATGACGTGAATTGCGAATGAAACACGTTGGATGTATTTACTTATTGTAATCGTTCCTCCGATGCACTTTATTATATTTTTTTCTGCCTAGGCATGGGTCATTGTTCTTAATTGGATTCAATTACGTACCACCGACATGACAAGATATAACACACGCGATAGAACATGTAAACACACAGGAACATGAGAAACACATTTAAACTTAGAATTAATGGATTTAGAAGAAAATAAAGTATTGTACATTTTAATACGAATCGAATCGAAATGCATGAAAAGGGTTTCGTGTATACGTTGCGAATTAATTTGCACAAAAATCGTACCAACCATTTGTTGCAGTAATAATAGTTTACGAAGGGAACAGATAAAACGAGAGCTTGGTTACGCGGCTACCATTTATTGTAGACACAATGTTTTATACGTTTTGTAAGCCATTCATTGATTTCGTTTTATCTTGATCAGAACATAATCATTTATTGGAGATATATCAACAGATCAGTCACAGGTGCTATTGATACGTCAGATATACCATGCTAACATTTCAATACTCTATTTCATAGAATTTCTATAGTGTCAAATATTTTGTAGTTATTCGAAATATTTCATCTTTAGAATGGTAGATATGTTGTTAGATACATTTTTTTTTACAACTTTTGGTATAGAAAATATTTATGTAACGAATGTACTAATTGTTAAAAAAAAAAAAAAAGAAAAAAACAATGATTGAGAAATTATTGTTGTTTCAATTGATCGTATCGATCTGCAGCATTAACGCAACACATCTAATTAACTTGTGGAACGTTCGAACAAGTCGTACGTGGAAACGCGACTGAATAGCAAGAAGGTCTCATGGGGGGATGATAATGGCTATCAGAATTCTCAGTACGTGCCATTAGGTAAATTGTGAAATGTCGTTGATCGCGGTTCACGGTCCGACTCGTGCAGTCGGCCCACGTTCGGATTCTCACGAGCACGGCTAAGTTGCCGAACGGGAACTTTACCGGTTGATTCGATTAAATCCTCGATATGTAGGCAAAACCTTAATGGGAACTGAGAGAGAGAGAGAGACATTCCGAATCTACGGATTTAAATTCTAACATTTTTATCTATTTAAATATAAATGAACGAGCCTTGTGTGAAAAATTAATGGAAATCGATTTTATAATTTTCAACTCTCTCAACGATTTTGATTGCAGTCGTTGGATTATGCATTTTTATTCCAAGGTTGAAAAAAAAGCTGTGCGCATACGATGATACCAAATGCGTGCATTATATGATACTTTGTAAACGAACGCTTTTAAATTCTCGTGTCTATCGACGTAGAATGACTGCGACGTGTTGCCCAGAAACAACAACAACAAAAAAAAGAAAAAGAAATGTAAGATATAACAAATGTTTTGGGATCGTAACAAACGCATTCTCTGTCTGCTATGCATAAAGAAATCCTTATTTCTCTCTTTGTACACAATGCGTGAAAAATTTCTATTGCTTTAGAATAGAGAAAAGATATAAATTTTATCCAATTTATTTTATCGCGAGGTGAGATCCTACCTACACATTCCTTTTTATTATTTTTTATACATATATACGTATTACAATTTATTGTTCGAACGCGAATGCAAATTTCGCCGACTTTTACACAATAGCGGGTAATGAAAACTTTTGCGATTCATATAAATAGATAAATATTATTCGACAAATCGTCGATCAATTGATCAAACATATTAAACAAAAATGAATCTTCTTAATTATTGAAAAAGTTATGGAATAAAGAATATTGAAACCATAAGTATCATCAATCAATTTGTATTTCCTCGATAAACGATTATATTTATATATAAATCCATTCGGTTTAATTAAACAAATTTATATTATTATAAATAGGTTTTAAACGGGAAAATCAATCGTCTCGTAACAGGAAAAAGAACAAAAACAATAACGTTAAGTTTATCCAAATAAATGTTGACAAAAATATATTAACTTTTTCCAAAAAATAAATTCAACGCGAAAAAGAGAGTCGTAAGTTAACTGTCAAGAATTTACTCAATCCCATTCCTATAGGGTGTGTTATTTCTCTTCTTTACTCGTCCCTGAAAAAGGGACGAGTAAAGAAGAAGAAGGAAGAAGGAAGAATAGAAGAGATCGATGCGAAAGCATGGAAAGCACCGCCAACAGCATACGGATAGATCCGATCGTTTTCGCAATTCTATCCGGAGATTGTATTTTTCGATCGTTTCGCACGTCACAACTGTGGATTCCGCGGTCTATCGATACACACACGCTGGTTGGTCGACGTCCACCACCGTCGACGCAAAAAGGGCGGGAATCGACGTTATATACAATGTCTATTTATCTGCCGACAAGTTCAATGGAACCTTGCACCATCTCTCTCACTCTTTTTGACCATTGATATCTTTATCCAACGTTTTTCTCCATAGATTCACTCCCTGTCTGGGTTTGTACCACCCTCTCGTGCTAAACCCTCCAATCCCTACACAACCACCCATCACTATCTCAATCTACTATTTTCCACATTCACCTCCCTATCATGGTTTTCCCCGTTTATATATGATTCTACTAAAAACATTCTCGATAATCCTAAAATAGAGAGGACAATATAATTGATCTAGTTTAATATTTGATGTAATAATGATGCATCTCTTTTTCAACGAAGAAATCAGCAAAGGATTCTTAAGTCTTGATTATTAGTGTAGGTTTATGAAATACGTATATCTTTATTCATCCATATATTATATATATGTACACACATATATCAACCTTTATGTATCAGAAACAAGCCCGAGGTTTCAACAGCTGACACGGTTCCTTCCAACTTCCTGATCCAGAAGCAATTACTTTGAAAACATGACCAACACACGTGGTCCATTATAACACGACTCACGTTACTTCCTAGTTCTTATTCTTCTACAACATTGTAGACATCCATAACTTTCGTTTAAAGTTTCGAGATTATGAGAGAGAATCGACTTCGTTGTTAACTTCACACAAACTTCCGTTTTGAGATTTTCAATATTTTCTTATATACATCTGGATGGTAATTATAAAAGCGAATACACCGTTAGAAAGAAAATTATGCTATATGCCTGAGTATTTTATTTTTGTAAATATTTTTCTTTTCCCCATATTTTTGCGAGTGTGTAGAGAGAACGTTTAAATAAAGTGATGGTTTCTGTGAGTGACTGTATGAATAAATTTCGAATAACAACATGGTCCGCACGTGGTTAGAATCTATGAATAAGTGAATGAATGCATGAGAAATAAATGCAACTGGAAAGATAATATTGTTCGAGATCGATAAAACGAAAATCTAGTAAGAAATGTTAATAGAAAAAGGGGCTTTGTAAATTTTCACCGAGTAAACTCCTAACAACAATTTTTTGTATTCAATTATTTTTATATTTGCATTTATAGAATAATTGTGCATTCTATAGAGTATCCGGATTCTCTGCATCTACTGTAATATAACATATATATTACAATATATAGTAAATCTAGATATATCTATGTGTGTATATATATATATAGGGTGACTCGACGAAAGTAGCGATCGTATGCGATACGCGTACTGAAATGAAATGCTCCCAACGGAAGCACTGTGTGTCACCGACCACCGGCCACCATATCACTGAATCCACACACCAGTCCCACAAAATAGAACAAATTTCTACGCGATACGAGAAAGTTCTTTCGTTTATACTGACTTTTACTTCGTACTCCTTTTATCGTCTGTTTGCACATCGTGACTATTCAATTTTATTTATGATAAATGTCAGCTACGATGATAGCGATGAATTTGAGATAGGAGGAAAAAGATCTAACAGAAACAATAGAAACCATTTGATACTTTACTCTATTGTAGTACTATGAAATATTTTATAAATATATATATTAACACGTGGTTTGTGATAATTCATTTAATATTTTTTCCTTTTCGATTTTCTTGATAACATTGAGTAAGCAATATATATATATGTATAAATATAAGTAGTCCATACTGTTTTTGTGATAACCAACATAAGAATCACAGTCTTAATCAACTATCGCTTTTACGTCGGAAGCCGTAAGACATTTTCAATTTCCAGAGAAAAGATCGTTCGATAGATTTAGCTCACCGTTTTCTTTTTTACTATTGACTTTTGATACAGTATCGGCCTTCCTATCATCAATGTTTCGTTATTAACCCATATACGGTTGTCCTGGAAAAAAAGTCAACTTTATCGACAGGGTTTGTTGACAGTTTCATGAAAAATCTATTTTATTTTTGAAGAAAATCCATTACAGAATATAAGTATACTTAATTTTTCATTTACGTGTTAGAGATCAGTTGGTGATAGGAAAAACAAAATATGCAACTTATAGAATAAAAAGAACATGATAATGATGCAATAAAATTCTATTGCAATTTAATGGAATATTATTTGAAAGAGTTGTAATAGATATTGATAAACAGAAAAAAACGTTAACGAAGATCATAAATGTTCATCTATCTCTAATTAGATATTGATTAGCATTGTGCATGTCAAAGAGAAGATCTGAAATATGATCATTCTACCTGTAAGTCTGTTGTGAATTATCATTACGTGCCTTTGAAACATAGCGAAGGATCTAATACAAAGTAACGTGGTTGTTCGGCTTGTGTATTATGTCTTATTAATATAGTTTGACAACTCACTCGAGCTTACTTCCATGTAATTACTAATTAATAATTAGTAATGTTGTAAGTTATATTGTACCTTGGATGTATTAACAAGTTTTCTTAACAAGTTTCACGAGACATTATGCGTGAAATAATAATTATAAATTAAACATCAAATACATCAATTAAATAACGAATGCACTTTATCTTCCATTATATTTTCTATAAAAATTTATGATCAAATATTCCACAAAGATGGTAAATAAATAAAAGAATCTTTTACGATTGAATATTGAAAAAGAAGAAAAGAAATAGAAATGTTACTGTGATCATGCTAGTAAAAATTCTTTCTTCGATATCTTGGTGGAAACGATTGAATTTTGGACTCTATTCCCAAACACGACTTCTAGAACTGTGTAAGCTTTAGAAAATACCTGAGGTTATCGGGTTTGGTCGTACCCTTGGTTAGTTCATTCGTCGTTCTTAATTTTGCCGTCTTTGGGATCCATCGTTGTCGGTGAAATTGCGAGTTACTGTTTGCCGTGGACCCACTGCAGACAGTTGTTGATTTATCGTGGTCGAACAACCGAACCGTTAACGCCTGCCTCGACACCAGACATTTCACTCTTCTCTCACCCCCCCATTTTCCACCCTCCTACCCCCTTTCCACCCACTCTCTGTATGTATTCCCAGGCTGTCGCCGATCGAGTTCGCCCCGAATTCGGGCCGAAGTAGATTTATCGTTGTTACCGGTACGGCTTCGGATGCTTTTTGCTCAGTATCACACACCACTACCCTCAAAAACCTTTACCACCACAAACAACAACGATCATCACCGACGACAAAGAGTTAGAACGAGTTTGTGTTTTCCTCTGACAATGTAAATCCTGACTTTTCGTTTACGACCTGCCCAATTCGAAGATGCAAAGGTGTGTACGTGTTCAACTTCTGTCTCTACCTATTATGGCGCTTGTTTTATTCATCCCCCTACTCAAAATGTATATATATATTGTATATATATGTACAGGTTGGTCACTGTAAGACTTAATATTATAAAATTGAACTTTTAATGGGGTTGGGAGTGTATACGATGAATTTTATTCATACGCAACTGGTTTATTCTCCATGGTATGATGATTCCCTTTAATTTAGAAAAATTAGAAAATAAAAAAGATTGCAAACGAACAAGTTATGACTATTTCAAATGGCTTTCGGTATTTCAGTGGTCACCTTGTATATATATGATAGTATCTATCGTTTTCTAACAAGAACGATTTTGTGATACGCCAAACGGATTTCGAACGAAAGCTCACGATATATGTACGATGTTGAATTTTTCTCCCTGTATCGATTTCGGTAAACACTGGACAGGATACGGGCGACATCGACGTTGCTAACGGATAAAAAAAAAAAAATGTTGGAAAAAAAAATATACATAGGGTTGGGTCAGTGACTGCATGTATATCACTATTTATCGGTGATTTGGTACGGATCGTCGGTCGTTCCAATTTGTTCACTCCACTGTATGATAGTTTTGTTTGATTTTTTAACATACAAGTGTTAGAATTATTAGACGAACCATCACGGTGTATTCGTTTATTATTGACTCCAAATTAAGGGATGCAATTCTCTTGTTGTGTTTTTTTTTTCTTTTTTTTTTCTTTTTTTATTGCCGATATTGCGATTAATTAAAAAGGATTAAAATTAGTACAACGAGAGTGGTGCGTTGAATCGGTTTACCGAGAAATTTGATTTGTTCGTTTCACATGAGATGGACCATATACCATCCTTTAATCGTTTAACCGTATTTTTGTAAATACGATTTATGCGTATTTATTGCGAATGTTACACAAAATATTCCTATATTCCACAGCATTTTATACAGTAACAAGTCACATGTTTTTTTTTTTCTTTTCTTTTTTTAAGCGATATATCTCATAATTTTTATACGCGTTGATATTTATTACTAAATAAATACTGTGAGTAATACAACATTATAATATATATGATATATTTTATAAAACGATATAATTGAATATATAACGAAGAATGAAAAATATTAATATATTGAGAATGTATTTTCTTTTTTTTATAATCGTTGTACGTAACTTATATAATTTAACATTATTGTATCTTGAAATATTTTTTACGTTTTTGCCTTGAATAAAAATCATTGAGGATTTCTATCACGAAAGCTGACAACTCTCTCGTGAAGATAGAACATCGTAGAATTTGGTGATAGGTCCTCGTGGAACATTCATAGAAGCTATGTAGGTTGGATTGGTTCGTCGTTATTTCGATAAGGATCATCGATCGTGTGGTTGAGCTATCAAAGACATTGACACGATCGTCAGCTATTCGCGATTCACGATCGAGATTTGCATTTAAACGTTTCACGTTATACGTGAGCATGATTCCTACCAGCATTCAATGATGTTTGGAACGATTTTCATTTGATTTTATGTATTTTTCACATTGATGATGGTCTATCAATTCTCTTTATATATATTTATTCTTGTATAAACTATGATGAGATAAAGATAGATAAAATGATATAATTTTGGATAATATTTTAAATATAGTTAAATGATTAATATCGTTTAAATCTTGATATATAGGAGAATACTGGATAGAAAATTAGATTTCGTAGATAGTGGACGTGATCTATCGTTCGTCGATCATCGTCGTCATGTAGCAATTCATCATCGTCTTGGCCAGTGAATCCATCTAATTTCACTCGGTGGTGAACGATGTTTCTCGTATGTCAACGACAAATGTCTGTCTCCTGAGTATCATTCAAACATTTCGTTACGGATAAAATTATTCATTTTTAAATGTTATCATCAAGTTATATATAAACGTAGTTGCATAATTCAACCTACGATGGAATGATCAGTAAAAAAGAGAGATCCAAAAATAGAAGAAATAAGAAAGAAAGATAGAAAATTTTAGGTTTCAGTATCGAATCGGTTGAACAATTCGATCGTTCATTCGGTTGGTCGGTCAGCAGCAGCAGCAGCAGCAAGCAGGACTGGCGGAAAACAAGGGGAAGCATGCTCGTAAAATATTATGTAGGATAAGGAGATCTTGGCGCAGCTCCACAATCGATGCCAATGCAGAAGTCTGGAAAGTTTAGCCGAGTGAAGAGCTTAGCGTGGCTGGTGCTGGTGCTGGTGGTGCTGGTGGTGCTGCTACTCCTGGTATTCCTGATGCTAGAGGTTTCTGGTGGTACTTCTACTGTTGTTCCAAAGTTTCAGCCCTTTATAAATAAACTTTCGTCGTGACCTCCATTCTCTTTCTATCCTTCTCTCCGTTTCCTACCCTTGCCACCAACCACCCACGTCCCTACCACCCTCTCCAACTTTCTTTCTCTTTCTGCCCCTCCACTACAACTGTCACGTGTTCAAGCTTAAATGTCTAATCCAGGATGGACCGCACCGTCTCGCATCAGGAATCAAAACCGCACCTGCCAGAGTCTCTTGGTCGGTTGGTTGGTTGCTTGGTTGCTTGCTTGCTTGCTTGTTCAAGAGAACATTCCGAATACAAGAACTAAGTTATCCTTCTCTTGTTTCGAACGGGACAAGTCAACAAGTGAGATCTTACTTGGAAAAGGGAAACTTGATCGTACAACTACTACTACTACTACTATTACTATCCCAAACATTTTTCTAAAGATAGGAGATAAATCTTTCTCGAAGATCCCTTTATCGTACTGAGATCTGTTAGCTGTTTCCCCTTAACTTGGCAAATGTCCTCTAAAGGATTCTTGGATTGTACTTTTCGGTAAATGTTAATAGCCATGTATGCACGTACACTACTTGCCAAAAACTTTAGATCCCTACGTAAGGAATCAAGATGAAATAAAATGAACATCTTTAAAATAACCAAGGTAGATTGATTTGTCGAAGAAAAAAATTCACGAATAGTATGTCTTACATTTTGCAATATTTGTCTCGATCAAGGAAATATTCGATTTTAAGGAAAATCAGCAAGCGATCGTAAACTCTTGGCAGATAGTGTATGCAAATACATATGTTCTTACGTATGTAAAGTCTTTAAGGACTTTTGCACGAGTTTAAGGAGGAATTTCGTAGCGTTTAGTATATCACTCTAAGGATCGTTTAAGTATTCAAAACGTAGCATCAACAGAAATGAGAGAAACACACTATGTATGTACACGTAGAAATAAAGAGAGAGAGGGAGAGAGAGAGAGAGAGAGAGAGAGAGAGAGAGAGAGAGAGAAGATATTAGTCGTATGCTTCTTGTTCTAGTTGTTGTTGTACTTCTTCTTCTTCTTCTACTTCTTCTACTTCTCCTTCTTCTATTTAGTTTCAAGTAACGTTCTAGCGTGAAAGATAAATAAATTTTCGGCACGAGGCTCGCGTGACGAACTTAAACGTTGCCGAATAGCTGTACCGCACGTAACGTCGATTGAGTAAACTAGCTCGATCGCAGGGGTTTACCACTTTTATTTGTATTTCTCTCTAGAAGGAAGAAGAACTTTATAAAGTAAGAGTAGGAAAATACACTTGGAAGCAGACTGACTATTAGTAGTAGTTCGCGTTTATGAAGTGGCTAGATTCTATCCGAGGAATTTTTTACGAAAGAAAATTCTAGTCTCGTTTTAACAATTCTCTCATCGTTAAGTTGAACGTCTTTAAATCATAATTTGATGACGAATCGCAATTCGCGTGGGATTTCAAATCGATCCTTAACACCGAAACGAAATGACTCCGTAGAAAGAAAGAAATATAGAAAGAGCGAGAGAGAAAGAGATAGCAATTCCCGAAGTAAAATTACGGTAACAAAGCAATTTCCTGTACGATACGAGGTGGAGACGTTCTAATGGCCCTTTCGTCCTTTCATTCTCTAGAGCAACAGGTTATACTATCTTCTCTCGTATACAGGGGGTCTTGGTTTTCTTCTTCTTCTTCTTCTTCTTCTTACACGCGTGGAACGTATGCTAGCAGAGATAGAGCAAAAATTCTACAGGGTAGTTCGTTATATAAATTCTCCAGTGTTACACCCTCCACCTAGTTGGCATGTTTTTTATACCTGTTGTCCTTGATAAAGGACTGACTAGGCACAAAAAAAGATGCTCATCCTCGTGCTCCTCGTTCATAATATCCACATCATTCAACCTAGGAAACGATTTTAATGTATCTAAGTGATTTCTTTTTACGTTCGTCGTACCATTTTATTTTTATGTTTTCGCTTCGTTTCGTTACATCCTTATGAATTATTATGCTGATATTTTTAAAGTTTCTCTTATCCTTCGAATGATTTTTTTGCTTTTCACATTTTATCATCCTTGTTAAATATTGCAGTGATTTTAATCTTTAATGTTAATTAAATAGATATAACAAAAAATGCATTAAACGAAAAAGAATTGTGTTACCCTGATACAATCCTCTGACACAGAGGTATTAAAGTAATCTTTTAATATTACAAGCAATTTAAGCAACGTATAAATCGTAGTATTATATTTGTTTTATCAAAATGAAATAATAAATAAATAAATAAATAAAAAAAAAAAAGAAAGAAAGAGAGGAAGGGATTTTCCGGGTTGGAGAAAAAACAACAAAAATATGAATAAAATAAAAAGAGAGAAAGAGAGATAGGGGAGTGTAATCGTATTGCGTTTTCTATGTCATAGCCCCGATGAAAAATCTCCAAACCGGGAAAACAACTAGGCCGAAAAATATTTCGGTGGATGGCGTTGGTTCAACGTCACGGATGACAGTCCAGTTGCAATGCAAGCAGTAGTCTTGTCGAGTTCTACCTATTCTACCTAGTCCTGATATTGTTTCATCCTCTGTTTCGATGCCAGGATACCTCGTGTAGAAGGATTTTGTGACGTTCAACGGACGAATGAATGCATTTTCCTGTTATTCACGTTTATGTGCATCGAGTTTGTTCAAATTCGAGATCCTTAAGATTCAAATATTTTATTCTATCTTTCAGAGAGATTTGTCATAAAAAAAAATATTATATTTTAATTAAGAAACGGTCGTTCGTAAGAAATTCATTCATTTTCGGGTAAATATTTGTATAAAAAGTAATGTAGAAAATAAAAATTCAATTATGATGATATTTTTGCACAGTGTAACTTTAATATTATCGATATTATATTGTATATATATGTATATATAATATTAAAATTTGTCAATTAATAATAATTCCAAGAATACACATACAGTTTTAATCTAAACATGACGTAGTGTTAGATCCTGTATATACGTATATGAGTACTTATATTATACGATATACAACAAACAAGATTTCATTAATAGATCTTCTCATGGAAATAGTGGTCATTTATCAAGTATATTACCCTTCGGTAACCCTTTACCTGTTCCCTCATCCATCGCGATATTACGGCTTAAACTTCAGCTGTTCCAACTTTGATAATATCTGCGTTCAGAAGCGATCGTTATTACAGGCGTTTACCGTCATCGCGACCTGCTTTTGTACTCTTGTCCAACGTTGTACACGATCTCATAAAGCCTTTCCCAATCTGCAGCCGGCAGGCATTATAAGTAAAAGCCCATGATAATAATTGCATTTGATAGGTCATTCGTAAGCCAAGTAAATCGAATCCAGTTTATGGATTAATGACCAATCCCTCCTATCGATTGATATTAATAAATTTCGATAATCGAACAGTTGAAAAGTTGAAAGAAAAACCATAATAATTTGGAATGAGATAGGATAGAAAAGGAAAAGGGATGGTTAGGGTGGAAGTGATAGTCAAGCCATTGGTATTTCTACGTTCACGATTAATCGTTCGTCTTCGGGTCAAGTATAATTAAACGAAACTTCAAAAGAATTTCACTTAGCATCGTTACAGAGATCCAATGTGTTACCGATTGTCCCAATGAAAACTAACCGTACCGAAAACTTTCGACGTATATCAAAGATAGTTCGGTGGTATTCTGTTATTTCTCGTAAACTATCTCTTTTCGATTACTTTTCTAAAAGATATTAATGAACTTGAGAAATGTAATAACTGGGATGCCTAAATTTGTTAGAAGAAAATATTCTAATGGATATGAAATTTTATGATTCCAATTGATTACAGGAGTTTACTTTGATTTTTATCTTAATCTAATGAAGTATTCAATGTTAACAATAGTTTAAAAAAAATGTAATTAAAAAAGGATTTTAAAAGAGTATTTGTAAAAAATATATTAAAATTTTAATGGAATATAACTTCTTGACTTAGTACGATGAAATTATTTAATTATTCGATTTCATTTGTTTGCCAGTCAAAATTCTTGTCGTATTTTCCACTTCTTTTGATAAATTAAATATGAATTTAAGTTTCGATTTGAAAGAGGAACGTCTTCGAAAGGTAAATTTTGATGCTTTTATCGTTAATATAATTTATTAACGAAAGCGGAAAAAGAATAAGTCAAAGAGGGAAAGATGTTGGAAAGAAAATAATGTAGACGTCAGTGTTCGTTCTATTTAACGATAAAAATTTTCTTCATTTTATACGAAATACAAGCAAATGATGTTTTAGTATGAGCTTTAAGAGGGAAGTGAATTAAAAAAGTCTTTAAGTTAAATAAGCGAAGTTAAAGTGAAGCTCGTGTTGGCAGTTCGGAAGCAGCAAAGTAATTAGCGATTGCACGAGGATTGTATCATCCTCGAATTGGTTAGTTAGATTACTCTATTTTATTTTTATTTATTTTATACGTTTATTCATGTATTTTATTTTAATCACAAATTTGTATTTTACGCGAATAAAAATGAGATGTTTAAAATAACTTTAAACGCGAAATCAGAATTACGCGCGTATCGTTGTTAAACGATCATTAATTTAGTGCAACTAATTGCCACTATTTTATTGTTTTCTATGCCATTTTCTTAAATCACAAATCTAAAGAGAATTATTACTTCTTGAAAGTAAATGTATAGTAATAAAAATTTACCCCACACGTAAATAAAATCGCCGTACTAATTTCGCTGAACATTTTCAGACCTGTATATTATCTCGTATAAAAGTCAAGTATACATACACCACCTAAAAAGAAAGAATATTTGTATCGTCTAAGGGGTAAGAAATTTTTACGATAGATCTCGAAGCTCGTATGGATAATGGAAGACTCGTGCTAATAAAAATAAGTATAGACGTTAAGCTCGTAGAACATTTTTCGTAGTGCCGTCAGGCGTATTAGTATGGGCGTAAAGGAATTGGGGGATGGTTGGTTGGGCCTTCGAGGAAATAAGTTCTACGAGTACGATCGGTTAAAATGGCTCTTGCATTATGAACGATTCGAAGACAAAAGAAAGAGAGAGAGAGAGAGAGAAAATAAGAAAGAAAGCGAATGCAAGAGAATGAAAATGAGTAAATGAGTGAGTGGTGGAGGAATGAAACGAAAGGAAGAAAAAGGAAGAATGATAGAAAGATAAAAATAAAAAAGGGAATGAGAGAGAGAGAGAGAGAGAGAGAGAGAGAGAGAGAGGCAAAGAGCAATTGAGATAAAGGAAAAGTTGGAAAGGGAGAAATAGAGAAAATTAGGAAGTGGATAAGAAGTGGGAGAAAGAGGAGACACGGAGGTGATGGGGGTGAAGGTGGTGAAGGTAGAAAGACGCGTCAGAGACGAGCGTCGAAGCACGTCCGGACGTAATTTAACTTTGGTACAGTAGGAGATTCTCTGATAGGCACGGAAGAGTGCACCCACCTGCTGCGGACGTAAAGTTCGCAGTTACCTTGGATATATTGTAGCTTTCAGTGCTCTTAACAAACGAGGGTACTCGTTATACTTTCAACCGACTATTACTACAACGTTCCTTTCCTTTTACTTTCCTATTCCACCCCTTTTTTCTATCTTCTTTTATACCTACGCGTAGGTATGGACACTCTTGAGTTTAACAAACAAAAGGAGAAAGGGAAAGAATAAGAAGAAGGATAGGAAGATAAAGAAGAAGAGGGGGAGAGAGAAAAAAAAGGGGCGAGGGTTGGAAAAGAAAAATATTCTGGCAGGGGACTACGAGTGGTAGCAAGCAACGTAACAAGGGTGGATTCGCGTAAATCGGGCACCTTGTTACTCGCACGGAAATGAAATTCTATTTTGAGGAATATTCTACGACTATCCTTATGTATTCTCTTTCTTCCCTTATTTTTTTTTTGTCTTTTTTCTTTCTCTTCTTTCTTTCGTTTCTTCCTTTCTTCCTTCCTTCCACCCGTTCGTTTCTCTTTAGCACTCGTTCTATTTTCTCTTTTTCTCTAACGACGCGTAACATGTACGGCAATAATTCTTGCTAAGCTACTTAAGTCGCAAGCGACGCTTGGATTTTACGAACGAGTAATCGCGCATTTCCCAAGAACCGTTTCTAGTATTGCAAAGAGTGATAGATTCCGATAAACGGATTCGAGTAAGACGTGATTCTCTTTCGGTGTGAAGTGTTCAAATAAAAATAGAGGGTTGAGAGAGATAAAAAAGAAAAAAAAAAGAAAAAGAAAAATAAGAAAAAGAAATAACGATGGTGGAGACCGGAAAATAAGTTTATTATTTTCTTTTAACATATATTCGAGAGACACACCGAGCACGTTTGTGTAATACGATCGATATCCCTCAACAAACATTTTTATTATATCTAAAAATGAAAAAGATACTAAATAAAAATGAAATAACATCGTCGAAATAAATAATCCCATTAAATAATCATTGTTTTTGATTAATGAAGTTATTCAGCATAGCATAAATGCACCCCACCCACCCTTGTAACCGTACTAATATCGGTATTTCTTTCGTATTGATTTTTTTTCTTCTTTTTTTTTTGTTGGATATCTTTTTGCTCATTTTTCTCCCTTTTTTGTTAAAAAAAGAAAAGAACAAACAAAAAAAAAGAGGAAAAATATAAAAATAACGATCCGGTTGAAAATCCACTTGGGTAATCTCGATAGAGTCATTGTAATTACTGTCACTTCTTCGTTAGAGAGAAAAATCGTCGTAAATCCCTAGTCGAATGGCACTCTCGTACTCGTGTTTCGCCCTGTCTCGTACGAACGGGGGGGGGCGGAAGGGGGATATATAGTGCAACGTCATTAGGTACATGTTGTTGGTGGTAGGGTGACTGTTGTTACTGTTACCACCACTATTGAGAGGGAGAGAGAGAGAAAGAGAAGAAATATATACATAGATACACGCGGATAGATGGGATACGCACGCGTGCGCGTGTAATAACAAAACGTAATGCAATTAAAAAGAAGTCCAACCAAGAGTAATACCCTGTGTAAGCATTTATACGTATTACGATAGGGTGACACTGAGAGGATCCTCCCTGTTTTGTTGTGTTTCGTGTCCTCTTGTTTCTCGATGGTCTATGAATCTACAAAACGAATCGTAAAAGTAGTTCGAAAAAGCATGAGAGAAATAGAAATAGATAGATAGATATAATAGATAAATGGAAAGTGTGTGAGAGAGAGAGGGAAATAGATAAATAGAAAGTTTCCAAGGAAGATAGAGATATAGGACAAAGCTCCCTGCCTACATTGTCACACAACCGAGAGGGATGAGAATAACAGGGGGGAGAAGGGTGGTGAAGAAGGAAGGAGTAGATCGAGGGGTTGAGTATTCGCATTTTCCTCAGGCATCTCATTGTATGTACCGGGTTATGATTTACGAGGATTCGTTTCTCATTCGAGCTCTTACAAATTGCGATATCCGAGCTAAGTCGTCGACTACGTCGTCGTCATCGTCGTCTTCTTTTTCTTCTCCTTTTTTTTTCTTCTTCTTCTTCTTCATTTTTTGTTCTCTCTCTCTCTCTCTCTCTTTCTCTCTCTCTTTCTATATATAAAGGTATATCGTTTCTTTTTCTTCATGTAAAAAAAATGAGAAAGGGAAGAAAAATAAGAGTCACTCGATCGTACGTATACGGGGTGACTCTGTGGTTGTTTCTAGCAGAAATGTTGCGAGTTTTATTATAAATTTTGACCTATATTTATAAAACTCTCTTTTTGTATGTATAATATACAAAAGGATTCGTACGAAAAAACTTTGGACAGCATGTATGATGCGTGTATTTTTGTTCGTTGTATTATATGACACTGCGAATAAATTCAAAAGTATGATATCTGATAGTTCAGCGGTCTATGGGGAATCGAATTTCAGTATAATTACTTTCTATTCGTGGTCCTGATCGTAAGTGCGTTGGTCGCAACTTACTTCCAAATACCATTAGACCAAAACTCCTTCCATATTATCGAATAATAATTAGAGTTCCCATTGATTTTACTTTCAACTAGTTAGAGAGAAGGAAAAAAAAAACATTATATTTTATTGTATTTTAATTTTATATTATAATTGCTATTAACTAAAAGAGAGTATTATTGAGCAGAATCAAGGAAAGAGATAAACTTCAGTCTACTACTGAAATCTCGAATATTTCTCTCAAAGATATTCCCAAATCGAACTACTTACTATAAACCATTCGGTTTTAGCCAATTGTGGATCGACATAAATCGTTGTTGTCTAGGGAGAATTCAACTCCATTCTCTCTCTCTCTCTCTCTATCTCTCTTTCTTTCTTTCTTTCTCGCCAATAATTCATGATAGTAGAAAAGAGAAAGAGAAACGATACGATGAGAGTTTGCTTCGGGAATTGTGAAAATGGTATGAGGTTTGAGTAAAATTTTATTGGCCCTCTGGTTTGCGTTTTACCATCGATGCTATCCCTTTTCCGGTTGGCTAGATAAGCCGATTTTAATTATCTCGCAGAAGGAACACACTACTTTGATAGGGTAAGAGCGTGTGCGCGAAAACGGCCACGTCCGTTGTTCGAGATAAGAACGTGGAACAAATGAGATTCGAGGATCCAGCAGCGTTTTAGAGTTGTACGGAGTAGGCGTTAGAACGTAAAGGAAAGATCGGTGCTCACCGAGACGTTTATTGAAATTCTATGTGTTCTTGGATAAAACGCGAGCTGACTGCTACTAATCGTTGTCATTAGTTTAACTCGATGACTATGAAGATAGTATTATGGCTGAGCCATTACCGGTCGTTAGTACTACGTCATGTTGCTCGTCCAAGAGTACACCCCATTAGATAATAATATTATATACCAATATAAGATTTACTCTACTTAGAGATAAAACAAATATAATATTGGAAAGAAATTTTGTTCGTTATCTAATGTAATATTTCTTTTTCGTTCGGAATATCATTCGCGAAATCAGAATAACAACGTTTGAATTGCATTAATATTAAAATCATTATTAAATAGAAATATTATATTATTGTAGATTATTTTTGAAATGTCAATTTATTTATTTTACAATCGATTCGTATAAACCATTGGTAAATTTATGGCTTACTCATTACTGATCGTTATTACTGTGTCATGTTGATTGTCCGAGCATGTACCCACTCGATAACAATACATACCGACATATGTATACACATAACATTGTTCAACCCCCATTGAATTATACTTTCTCAGATATCGATGCATTTATTTTATAATCGATTCGTATTAAGCCTAGTTAGTAAACCGTTCCTGATCGAATTTCGCGAAAGTCGATAATGAAGTTTGGTCGTTCTATCGCTAAAACATACCATAGTAATATCGTAAACGCGTTAACTGGAAACTGCATGAGTCAGCGACCACAACGTAAACTGTAGAAAAGTATAAGTATATATATACATATGTATACACACACGACGGGGTATTTTCACACCTTACTCGAGTACTTGAAATATTTCTCACATTTTCAACGAGATACCGACAAATTTTCATGGTAGACATTTTCTATAGAAAACGCAACGAAAACAAAATGCCAAAACCGCGATCCGATGATTCAGGTTTCCCATTTTTTGTTTGTATTGTTTTGTTTTATGTTCGAATATTTTAAAAATTCACGGAACAATATTCCATATCGGTAAACATTGATGAGCGTGCTACTATGAGAAAAATGAGGACGAAAAAATATCTTTTTCGAAATAGATGACTGTTATTCGTATTTAAATATTTTCAACGGAACCCTGAGGTATACTCCCATTGGATTGGCAACAAGATAAAACGAATTTTTCGTATACGTGTATGTAAAATAAAAGAAAATAAAAAAGAGAGAGAGAGAGAGAGTAAGAATAAGTTAAACTTCGATAAAATTATGAAACGTCCGTAGGATTTTTTGAAAAGAAAAGAAGAAAAATGAAAATAAAAATAAAAATAAAAAAGCTCTTAGCCGGGTTGGATGATAGCTGGGTAGAGTCGTACATCATTCCGATAGCGTGCCTGCGATGCACCCACCAAGCGAAATAAAATCACGAAGGAGGTTTTCGATGCCAGAGAGGGAACGGTGATAAAGCAGCAAGGGTGGGGATGAAAGTGTAAGAGGTAAAAGGATAGGAAGAGAAACGGGGTGGTAGGTGGTGGTTGAAGAAGAGTCTGCGCGTCGAGGTTTACACCGTTATAATATCGGCATAGTGAATATTACTCGCTCGATCGACAACGATATTTATGCAATAGGGGGAAAACGAACGGGGGATGCGTTTCACCTCTGTTATGTACACTCGTTGAATCCGTTACCTTCCATGTATACGAGTATGTCGAGTGTATTTGCATTATAATTTGTGTAAGTATTATGATTTATAACCTGCACGTAATACTTTTTTTCTTTTTCTTTTTTTTTTTCAACTCGTTCGATCATATTGGTTACAGAAAATCTCCGATTATTCGGATCGATTGGAATTTTAACGTTAAATATTATATCGAATTGTTAATTTTTTCTTTCTTTTTTTTTTTAATAATGTTTTATAAAGTCAAATTATGATTATTTAAAATGTGTTGAGAAAATACTTTTGTAGATTCGTTTGTGTGATTGTACACATATCGTTGACGATTTTCAACGATCGTATATTGTAAACGTCTTATGCAGGCCCGTGCACGTTGGCGCCTGCACTAGCGTAAGTGCGTGCGGATGTTTGTTTAGGATATCGATATTCTCAAGATTTAAGTGTGAAAAACATAGACCGTATGCGTCACCCGTGGAGGGAATCCGATGCTCCGTTGTCCGAGAGAAGTATAAAAGGGCAGTCGGAGAATACGGCGGAGTTAGTTAGTATTATTCGATTATTCAGTTCAGTTCAGTATGTATCGGTTCTTATGTTAGTCATTATGAGTGAGGCTTAGTTTATGTTAAGGGTCGGCTCGGGAAATCTTATGTCGAGAGAGTGACTTTAGAATAAATATATATATATATATACTGATACCAAAACCTCGCCTCTTAATTCTCTTATGAAACCCTTCTTATGATTCTTATGTATCTTACGGTAACGGGTTATTACAATTATTAGGAATTATCCGCTATTAAAAGAACGGCTTTATGAACTCTTATGCCTTATGTGTATGAGTTTACAATATTAATGTTGTATCTCGTAAAATTGCTAACTCCAGTAATATCTGTTTATTATTATTTTTGTTTTATGATCTATCGGGCGTCTCGACAATTTTTTTTTCAAACTCATTCGATTATAGTGATTGCAAAGAATTTTAAATGATGCACGCGTAATCGTATCTCCACGTTTAATTCTCGTTGATATTATTTGCAATTAAACGAGAAATATGAAAATACAAACGCGTTAAATACAACAGTTATTACAGGATCAAAGTCAATTAGCTTTAGAATTGACTCGCACAGATATCGGTACACGTTGATTAAAAAATAAATACTTTCTCTCGTAAATCTCTTAAACACACGCACACACAGATAAATAAATAGTAAATCTAATATAAAACTTATAACACCAATAACATACAAACGATGCATAAATACAAAGATCTAATGCAATTCGCGAATTGTTAATCCCAACGGTTGGACGTTCAAGAAATTTTCTCCCTGGCATATTAGATCGTAATAGTTTCCAACGATTATGGTCTATCGTTAGAGATGATTTGATGGAATCAATAAAACTTAGAATAATAATCATAAATGACGGAAAGGAGTAATAATAGAAAATAAGATGAAATAAAAGATGGAAAACGATCGTCTCGTTTTAGTTCACGTGCAATGACCATCTTTCTAGCCTTGCGTCTATCTACTTGTTTCCCTTTCTCTCTCCTTCTCTGATTCTTTCAGCCTGTTGTTCTCTTTTGACTCTTTCAGTTGGACTCTCTCTTCCGTGAAAGACGAAACTTCATTCTCTGGGGTTTAGCTCTCTCGAGGGTCGAGCTTTGCTCTCCGGCAGATTGCTTTCGAGAAACGTGGGTAAAGAAAAAAAAAAAAAAAAAAAAAGAAGGAGGGTTTCTAGGTAGTAGCGATTTATGAAACGCCCATCGTAGAAGAAATTTTCCGCCTCGGAACTTCTTCGCGCCCGTATAAACGTNTGCGTGCACGTTAAAAGATCTTGCGAGAAATATTTTGTATTTTATTATATTTTTAAAGTATTTTAAATAGAGCGAATGAGAAAAAAAAAAAAAAAAAAAAAAAAAAAGAAAAGAAGGAGGGTTTCTAGGTAGTAGCGATTTATGAAACGCCCATCGTAGAAGAAATTTTCCGCCTCGGAACTTCTTCGCGCCCGTATAAACGTGCCGAGCTTAATGAATATAAATCGTGAGTGTTCCAGCCAACGTTTCGCGGTTTAACTCTAGGTGCCCACCAACCCCTTTGATTAGTCGTCCAGATACGTGTACACGAACGTTCCTATCAAACAAAACACGTGATTTTATTACTTTTTTATTTATTAACAAATACAAATTTTGACGAGATATTTTTCTATGCAAAAATGTATCTATCAAGTTCTCTGAACATAAAAATTTAACAATTTATTATATTTAAGTTGATGTGTGTGTCTGCGTGTGTGTTACTTTAAGATTAAACGAGACTACAACAGAGGTTTAACCTAATTTTTAATATCGATCAAATGTTCAATATTTGCCATCGGAAAATAATAGCGAGTAATTAGAGAAAATACGAATGCGCAGAATTCGAAACAAATATAATGGTAAGGAACAAATACAAAATAAAAGAGACGGATATTTTTAAATTGTTACGCTTTTTGTATAACAGAACGATAAGTGAAAAAAGAAAAAATAGATACGCGCTTGTGAATTTCACACAGGTTATTAATACAAACACACACACACACACATAGACACACTTGCGTCATATTATAAATATTTTTTTAAGATTTATTTATAAAATTTAGGATAATCAGCTGAAAGTCGGCTTTTTTCGTATTTTTCATGTTTATCTACAATTTGAAAGTAAAAGATAAGCTTTTATTCCCGCGTTCCTGTTAGTTTTTATTTAGAATTCAAATGAACGTGAACAAAATTTCGAATTATTTAGCGATCGTTTAAGAAAAAATATATTACAGAACAAAATCATCGTTGAGAAATTTAAAAAAAATCTTTAACAGAGAACTATCTTCTATCTTATTCTATTTCTCACCCTTTCTTCTAATTTAATTAAAAACAAATAACATAGGGTCAAATAAAAATGTAATGCAAACACGTACGGTTGTCGTCAACACGCATACACGCGAACACAACTGAGCGTCACATCGTAAATATTTTTTTTTCATTTACCCATAAAATTATGATAATCAACTGAAAGTCAGTTTATCTCATATTTTCCATAGATTTACAATTCAAAAGTAAAAGATATGCTTCGTTCGTGCTTTTGTTATTTTTTTATTAACCAAAAGAGAAAAAATAAAAAATTATCTCGCAACATTTGACAATTGTCAAAACAGGAATAAAGGAAATAAATAAAAAGTACATCTTTTAATTCGTTGTCAGTATAAAAGGGGTTAATTGTTATTAATATAATTATAGTATCGATATCACTAAAAGTGAATAGATTTTAATGATTTTTATATTAAATTAAAGTGCACACTTTTGTCTACGCATACAATACCATATCGAGTTATAAATTTAGCATGTAAAGTTCAGGCTATATTTTGTAGACATTAGTTAGACAGATCTTCATATTGAAAAGTGAAATATTATTAATCGCTATTAAAGATTATATAAAGATATATATAAGAGATTTGAGAAGAAAATCTCTTTCGTAGTACAAAAAGATATTTTTCATTCCTGTTATTTTTATCTCTCTCTTCTCTCTCTCTTTCTCTCTTCAACGCGTGGAATTTGAAAGCAAAACTCTTAATTAGTAGAAAAACAAAAAAGGCCGTCGTTAGGTAGGGGTGAATTCTGGTATGGGTGGTTTGAGAGAGTGGGCTAAGAGGAAGAAAAGTGAGAGAGTAATGATTGTGAAAAGACACAGAGAAACATAGGGATGAAGGTTGGCGTCGGTGAACGAACGAAAAGCGTACTAGAATGAGCGGTGATGCGATAGGACGAGTAGAAGAGGATGAGGAGGAGGAGGGGTTGCTTTAGGTAATTCAAGGTAGTATGAGTGAAAAAGCTAAGGCAGGGCGTGCAGTTACATAATTTGTTTCTTCTTGCATGATGTTAATTTTAATTCATGCTAATGAAGAGGCGTGGAAATTTCATTCGGTCTCGACGTATAAAGGGCCAACGAAGTTACTAGCGGGGTGGGAAGGGGAAGGGGAAGACGATAGTGGTGTGTGCAGCAAACGTGGGAGGAAAGAAAAGGGGAAAGGAACAGGCAGAGTCAGCAGACTTAAGGGACAGATATTTTTGTTCGTGCCAGTTTGAGAAAGAGACCAAAAGGAAGGGTCACAGGGTGGAAAATAGAAGACAAGTCGAGGTAGAGTTAAAGGGGGATGCTTTGGCATGAACGAACAACCAGTTCGAAATATTGTCGGTTTGTTGGAGGTCCGAAAATGATGTTAGGAGGTAAAGGATTTGTAAGCAATATAGATACTCTTTGAAAGATATGATTTTGGGATATGTTTGTTGTTATATACGAACCTTTTTTGATTATAACATCGAATTTATGGAATTAGTTAATATGACGTATTCTAGATTTCTATGATCAAAAGTTAGAGAGATAGATTATATAAGTTTTGTATTAGTTTTAGAATATCAAATATTACATATTAAACTTTGATTAATCTAACGGGAGCGAATGAGAACTATATTTAAATTTCATAAAAAATAGATGAATATGTAAAGAAAGAAAAAGAAAAAAAGAAATGATCGATTTATCTGTTCACTTTCATTCCCGATGACATAGTTTTAGCTCAGAACACTGGGCGAAAAATCTGGTGTATTTCATAAATACGAAAACGGAGGTATATCCCTTAGGGAATTCTTCTAAGAGTGTTTTTTCGTCGTATAACAACTTGATTTTCCTTTTTGAAAGTTTTTCTCTGTTATTTTACAAAATATGACTAGCACCTGAGAGAGAGAGAGAGAGAGAGAGAAAGATAGAAAAAGATGGCGAGAATTGTTTTTGTTGGATGGTAGACGGTATGCGCAATAGCGCACGTTTATTGAAGTTAATACGAAAACTTGGAAAGGGGGGAGGGTATAGTAAAGTGAGATCGATATATCTTGTTAAGGGTAGTTTCCCCCTGGCGTGCCAATGTATTTTCATTTCACGAGATCAGCAGTATTTCGGGATACATAGACACAACGATAGCACGCGAATATGCTTAACCAATTGACCGGCATATTAAACAAACCACCACCATTCTTGAATAAATCGTTTCACCCTCGGCCAAACGAGCTCGTTCAACATTTAGAGATCATTCCGTTTTCGACTTCGATGCCATAAACTCTTGGCTATGTAAATTTTCATCAAATGTTCAAAGCGCAAAAGCAATCGCTTCTACTATTCTTGATATATATATATTATACGTATATTATATGTTTATGTATATGTGACTACGAATGCTTTATATAATGTGTATATTAGTATACGTATATAGATCAAACCACCACGTTTTTTTATTTTAATTAAACTTAATTAATGTTTAATATTGATATTTCAATATAAATATATCTTATGTATATCTTACGTAAAAAAAGAAAAATATGAATTCTAATTTATTTCGAGAATATTAAAATCTTGTGTAATCTTTTAAATACGTATTATATTTTTATATTATCAGAAGAGAGAGAGAGAGAGAGAGAGAGAGAGAGAGAGAGAGAGAGAGAGAGAGAGAGAGGGAGAGAAACAGAGATGGAATAATTTAATCCTGAATCTTATTCGTTTCTAGGATTCTGCAGGTATTTCATGGTGATTTTATGGTACCGTGACATCGTTACGTTCGCGGCGAAGCGTAATGAACGTTCGTCGAGGTTACTTAAATATCTCTTTAAGAAGAATATCTAATTCCACCCCTGTTAGTTGAGAGAACAAGTTCGTACATAAAGTTTAGATTCAGGTTCCGTGAAAGGCAAAAGTCCCACTGCGTCGGGCTACTATTAGTTCTCTCGAAAACTTTTCCAAAATATCATTCCAACATAAATTGATCGCCAACGTTATTGTTCGACGTTTCACGATTTTACATATGGGGATAATATTTTATTGATAAAGAGATAATGAATTATTAAAATATCAATTAATATTTCACATGATTGAAATTGAAATCATTCTCTGATGCATATTTCAAATTTGACCATTCTATTTCATTTGGATTATTCCTTGATATTCGATCTCTTTTCCATCGCAATTGTTTTCGAGATGATTAAAGTTATATTTTGAATAATTATTAATTAGATATATATTTTTCATCGATTACAATTAATTTTAATAGCAATACATTCTTTTTTCCCGAGAATATTTTATTACGAGAAATAATTTATTTTTTAATAGGAAGAGTAAAAAAGCAAAGAAGCACAAAAAGAAAAAAGAAATAAAGGAAAATTGAAGCAACGATTTAAAGTAAGTTCCATTTACCGAAGGTAAAAAACCATAAGAAGAAAAAATCGATATTTTTAATAATTAATAGCGTTTCGCTACGGTGTTGTTCACCCATGAAGTAACAATTCGAATTACGTAGAGGCACTTTCCTTCATGATTTATGCCGCTAAACTGCTAGAGTTATAAACGAGCAGACATTACCGCGAACATACCGCGATCTTGAGATAACCCGGCTTAATGTTCGAACGTTCATAGGTTGGTATCATGCGATCCCAATGCTTGGTTACGCGGTTAGCACGATCTCGCAAAAGCGCCCATCTTCTAAACCTTTAGATTCGTGTGACGTACCACTTATTCTCGAGATACTCTTCCTTTCAATTTTATTTTTATTTCGTTAATCGAATTGCATATATTTTTTTCCTTTCCCCCTCTCGATGAGAAAATTATCATGTAAAAAAAAATACATTGCTGGGCATAACGAAAGGGGTTGTTAAATTTGTAACGTAGAATACGCGGCGTGTAACTTTTTATTTATTTTTTACCGGAGAGACGCGCGTAACGAGATATTAATTTACGATAAACTTGCTTGTATGTGTGTGTGTGTGTGTGTGTGTGTGTGTGTGTGTGTGTGTGTGTGTATGTGTGTGTGTGTGTGTGTGTGTGTGTGTGTGTGTGTGTGTGTGTGTATGCATTTTATACAAATACAGGAGCTATAATAACAGAGTAGGTTGGTAAGTACTCGTCGGTTCTCTCGACATTTCGTGTTACCGATTGCTCTTACATATTTTTCACAAGCAGCGTTTCGTTACGTTGCGCAGGTGTGTAATTAAGATAAAGTTTATCAAGCACTTTTCAATAGGCTACGCGAGCATTGAACAAAATTTAATAACTTTTTACTGAAATCGAGTGTGTATATGTAGGTACGTGTATGTGTGTATGCATTAATACACGCGTGCATAAACCTTTTGTTATTTGCGTTTTTGTATCTAACCCCTTCCAACGATTCTCACGATGAATAAAAATTTGTTCGCGATTATCTCTACGAATGAAAATAATATCTTTTAGCGCGCGTACGATTTTTACATTGCATTGTATTAAAGACAAATAAAGAAATTTTACCCGTCGATCTTTTTTGCTATACGTCGTGTGTGAGATAACAGTTAATTAAAAAGTACAAATTTATGCATCAACAACATTCTTCAATAAAAAGTCATTATTTTTTATAGTCGGGAGAGATTTGTTGGTAGATATCATCGTTTCAAATTTATCCGACTATGTTTTAAAGTTCGTCGAACTAACCGTGCCCGAAATCGAGAAAGTATTCACCAGAACGAGAACAACTTTTTATCGGACAGGTCGATATTCGCACGTGGCATTACAAGTTTATGATATTTTTTTCCTCAAACTAAAAAACTTCTTTCAAACTGTTTTTTTTTTTTTTATTTTGTCCATCCCAAATTCAAATACGGTATATATTATTATGATTAATTGTAAATCTGAAAGTAATAAAAACAATAGAAGAAGAAGTCGAACGAAAAAGAAATAATAAAGAATAAAAATAAAATGATATTAAAATAAAAAGATAATGAAAGGATCGTAATGAGAGTAAAAGGAATTTGTCGGAGGTTCGTTTCGTTTAGTTTCGTTTGGTTTCGGGTTCGGAATCAAGCTCGAATACTCGAAGATTATTTCTGAGCCGTCATGCTAGGATCCAATTTAAATCGACTTAACTGAACACTGCTGCGAATTTGCCGCCGTTTTATTTTTATAAACCTTTTCGAGCCCTTTTTGACCGTCGACTTTTACCGATCGATCCATCGATCGATCGATCGATTTTATCTCGTGGAATCCCCAAGAGTGAGAACCAGAACGAATGAATGTCTTCGACGACGACGACATTTCACGTTCCTTCTTCTTCCTTCGAATTACCTGAAAGGAAAAGGACATAGGAAGGAAAGGAAGGAATAAAACAAAAAGTAAAGAAAAAAAAAACCAAAATGAGGAGAAAGAAAAAGGGAGATAGGTGAGGAATAACAAAAAGAGAAAGTGGCATGGAAGAGACGAGACGCCTCGAGGTAGTTTCTCACCGAATCAATCTCATCGTAAGAAAGAAAGAAAGAAAGAAAGGGAAGAAAGGGACGAGGGACGAGGATAAACCTTCCCAACTCGAATTGTAAAAAGAAAAAGAAAATCTTAACCCCAGTATCATGTTCTCCTCTCTCTTTCTATCTATCTTTGAATTCTGTTCCCGTCTATCTCACATTTTGATTGAACATACTGAAACGAGAAAGACTTATTCCCCTTTACACCTCGCCACATTTTTTTACTCTTTCCATCTCTGTTTGTCCTAAGAGTCGGTGAAAAGAGAAAGATAATTTAACCCCCTCGTCACTTCTCTCACCCTCCCTTCCTCTATCTTACTCATACTCTTGTTCATTTTCTTTTTTTCTTTTGAGACACCGAGAAGAGAAAGATAGTCGTCTTAAATCCCCCATCTCCCCCCCCCCCCCCCAGCATCTTCCTTCTCTCTCTCTCTCTCTCTCTTGGGTTGATTTTCCGTTTCTCTTTTCTTTTTCTTTGAGTAGCATTGCAAGCATCAGCAACGACACTAGCTATGGCAATTGCGATCTTTTCGTGCGATAAGATCCTTCTCCAGGTAGTAACTAGATTTCTAGGGTAGGTACTGTTCGTTATCGAAGGCGCAAAAGGCACACGACAAATTTTCTTCTATTCCCTTTTATATACCCAAGAATTATTTTTTCTCTTTTTCTGTGTATCTTCGTTCCTTCGTTTGACGTTACTGCAATCTCGACAATATCCACATAGACCTATATTACCTGACTATTTGATTTAATTTGACACGCGTATATGAGCTTCGTTTTGATTCCCTTTCACTCGAAATCATTTCGCATCTCAATGATGATCTATCTTCATTTGATTTAATTTCGATTATATTATTTTTCTACAGAGATTCTTTATTTTTCTTTTTCGTTTCATCTCTCAATCACCAATCCAAAGCAAGGACCTTCCTTCCTCACTTACACCCCTTTACCTATTTTTTTTTCTCTACTTATTTTTCTTTTCTCTATTATAATATTCCTATCGTTTATGTCTTCTGCTATTTCTTTTTGGTTTTTTGTAAATCGTCTCTCTCTCTTTCTTTCTTCTTCTTCTTTTTTATTTTTTGGCAAAGTAGGTCACGTTTCTTTCTTCGGCTAAAAGGCTTCCCCCCATATACGAGTCGTTGAAAATCTCGTGGCGAATCACGACGACTAGTGACGCGTAGTAGATTCTCCAAGTCTCGAGGAAGTCGTCGTCGTCTTCGTCGTCGTCTCGTCTTTGGAAAAAAGGCCGTTGAAATACGTTTTCTCTCTCTCTCTCTCTCTCTCCCTTTCTATTTCTATTTCTATTTCTATTTCTATTTCTCTCTTTCTATCTCCCGAAAGAGGAAATTTATGCACGAAACGCACGAGAACATTTTCACGAAAAAAGTCTTCGCGAAATCTCTGTCTGTCGGTGCGCTTACTTTGAACAAATATACCGGGTGATACATTTATACAAGTATTTTACCAGATACTCGACCGATGACGATATCTATTTCAGTTCACCCATAATGAATTAAAGAAAGAATCAAGAGTTAATTAACAAATATTCTAACATACATTTATACAACGAAGTATAATCATTTTTTTTATTATCTCAAGTGATATTTTGTTTATTCGATAATTATTTAACGATAGAAGTCATTTATAAATAATCCTCAAGATAAATGGATTATTCGATTTAAACTAATTTATCTCTAACACGAGATAATAATAATTAGAAATTGTAATGATAGAAATAAAATTCAAAATTTTGCGTGTGTCACTCGACGAAAATTTTTCTAGTGTCACTGTGTATATATTGAAATGGTACAGCAGACCTACTCTAAGAACGAATTCGATGGGAGAGAGAGAGAGTCGTATGGGCTCAAGGATGCGGAAAGAGCGACTGCGTAGCTTGTCGAACCATAACCTCATGAGTCCTCGTATTCTCAGGGAAGTAAGTACTACCGTAGGTTCTACCTCTTCTTCCCTGACCCTTTTTCCTTCTCTTCTACCTTAGCAACCCTCCGTCAGTCTCCAACTCTTCTCGCACCACTCACCAAACGCAACAGCTCGTCTGAAACTAACGGAGAATTTAACGTGTACGTGTATATATGTGCGTACGTGCGTATGTCACGTATACGTTCCTACGTACCATGTAAATGTATATATGTATATATATATATAAGAGGATTTTAAGGAGAAAGCTTGGAAAAAGGAGTACACGCATTCGATGTTCCAGGGTTTAGCGTTTTTCTTCCGTTAGCATTACGTCGACAGTTTAAGTGTGTATCCAACTTGTGCTTTCCCCATAACTACCACCCTCTCTCGACTCGTCCACCCACCGAAACCTAACTCGTAGACACGCAACATATCCGGAGCTTCTTCGGTCGAACCCTACCCTCTCCCATGTGGCCCTATGATTCCTTCTTCTCCTTACCCTTTTGCCTTCCCTCTTTTACCTATCTATTAAATACGATGATACATTTTCTCGTAAAAAAATTCTTCGACAGGATTACGATGTTACGATGTTATGATTATATCTTAATCATTTGCAATTTATTTCGATGCAGTTGGTACGATGATTATGTTTCTGTTTTATACGTCTAAATTCCTTTTCTTTTTGTTTTGTTTTGTTTTTTAACTTTCTCTTGAACCTCTACAAAATTCAATTATAATATTCGAGTATTCTTCGCTCGTTCCTTTATTCTTTTGTTTTTCACGATAAAAAAAAAAGTATAGGGGGTTATACGGATATACACGTATAGATATAATATATCCACCATCTCTCTCTCTCTCTCTCTCTTTCTCTCACTGAGAGTTAATATAATTTAATAAGTATTTTCCGCGTAATAGAATTAAAGTCCAAGCAGAGAGAAGTATAGGAGCCTTTGTAGCCTACTTAGAAAAGAAGAAGGGACTGACGACTACTGTGATACCAAGGGGAATACTATTCCCTCATTCTTCTTATTCTTTTCCCCTTCTTTCTTTCTTTCCTTCTTTCTTTCTTTCTTACTTTCTTTCTTTCTTTTCGTTTTATTCGCAGTACCTTTTATTTTGAAGATTCAAGGTAGAACAGCGGAAGAAGCACGCTCGAGCTCGTTAGACCATTAAATACGCGATAGTAAAAGAAAGAAAAAAAAAAAATAATAAAATGAAATTCGTTCGTTCATGGAGATGATGTGCCCGTAAAGTAGTATCCCATTCTCATACAAAAATCTTAATATCTCCTTTTTAACGTCTACCAAAATAATTGGCTAACCGACCTTTTTGTAAGAAAATTTATCTCGCTATTTTTCTACCCCTCCCCCGCCTCCCCCGCCACACTCCACTCTTCTTCTTTACGATAAATACTTTTATTCCTTTTACTTGATCGGTGTATTCTCGAATAAAAAGATTATGTAAAATATACTTCCTATTATAATACTTATTATTATTATAATATACATATAATCTATATGGAAATTTTGTATATAATTTAATTAATATACTTAATACAATATAAAAAACTTCTTTTTAAATATTCTCTAAGTTTCTTTCTTTAACATTTATCGACGTTTTAAGATAATACTCGGCTAAGTAATTTGTTGAGATTCCTCAAAGAGTCCGTTTCTTAAAAAGTCCTGTTCTTTAAGTAATCTGACTGTTAAGTCACCTGGACAATTATCCAAGTGCTATTCGTTAGATCAGGATAGATAAGTCGAATCGATCGATGAACTTCGAGATAGAAAAGAAGCACTTGTCTTTTCTTTTTTTTCTTTCTCTCCTTTCTTCTTGAATTCAAGGTAAAGTTTGAAGGGTAAAAAGGTAAAGGGGGGATCAAGTTTAGTTGGATCAAGAAAGTAAATTCCGAAAGAAAAACTTCTCTATCTTCGTAGATGATCTTTACTTTATCATGATCTTAAAATTTTCCTTTTAAAAGATCTTAACCACTTCTCGTTCTTTTTTTTTTTTTTCTCATTCGCTCTATTTAAAATACTTTAAAAATATAATAAAATACAAAATATTTCTCGCAAGATCTTTTAACGTGCACGCACAATTTTTATATACTTTTTGATTTCCTGAATATATACTTAACATAAATAAATAAATAAATAAAAATTCATCGTAGTAATTAGAAAATTTCTATTATACACGATTATTACAAAATAATATATATTTAGATTCGTCGAATTAATATTAAATCCTATCCCACACAGTTCGTGAATAATATAAATGATAATCGGTGTTAAATGATCTATATTTAATGAAACAATTAACCCTTGGTGTAGGCTAATTTTGAAAAGCAAAAAGAAACGAATAGAAAAGCTTATAACATCTATCCCAGTGTCATTCCCTAATTATTCCCAGTACTGTTTATTTATACAAATGCGCGTGACATATATACGAGCACTTAGGAAAATAGAGATGAAAGTGAGGGCAGAGGTGGGGGGGGGGCGGGAGGCTTGCATTTCCAAACCTGCAGGTAATCGATCTCACGGTACAACGATTAATATTAAACGAAGCGATCCAATACATCGATAAACAGCTGATATCGTCTGGTTGAGGTACAGGAGATATTGGCAGCCATAGGTCAGCCCGTACGTTGTTAGATCTAATCGTGCATCTTGCGGACAAGCGGAAAATCCTTATTAGCTATTCCGTATTCTCTCTCACTCCTCTAATCTATCACACACACATACACAATTGTTCTTCAATTATTATAATTATAATTTAATCGAGAGATTAATACAAAAATAACAATCCTTGTCTAACGTATTCTTCATTATCGTTTCATTCATTTTCTTACGATAAAATATTATAATTCGTAGATTAATATCTCTATTTATTTGTCTCTTTCCTTTCGATCGAGAAGAAATATTCTCAAAATTCGAATTAAATGTTCTTGGACTCTCTCTCTCTCTCTCTCTCTTTTGTTCGATAGAAGAGTTATTACCGTTGCAATTTCGTCGTTAATGCTTGCTGACCCGTCTCTATCTATCTATCTATCTATCTATCTATATAAGAAAAGTGTGAGAGAAGTGAAAGAAGAGACAGGGATTGGTAGAGAAGAAGAGATGGATAGAGAGATATAGAGATCCATAACTTTTTGACGCAGCCATTTTGCAGCACAGACATTTTGGCGCCCGGTAATTCGACGCGAAAGCGGACGTTACGTTGCTAGAACACTTCATCATCTTCGTGGAATATATATATATATATATATATATATGTTATATACGATGTTAAACTTCAACATCATAGACGAGAAAGAGTGACAAAGAAGGATATAGTAGGGAAGGTGAGTGGACGTCGTGGGTGTTCCGCGTGCGACTGTATGCATGTGTGTGAAAGAAAGAGATAAAGCACAGCATATCCCCTTTAAATCGTCTCACTCATAAAAAATTGCGTCATTCTTATGACATTCCGCTGCATTCGTTTCATACCTAACCATTTTATCTTTATCTCTATCTGTCTATCTTAAGATTGTCGAACCTGCGGTTAGTGTATTCATGATAGATGTTAGAAAAGATAAGAAGATGAAATAAAATCTAAAGACAAATGTCAAAAAATGTTTGCTTACATATAGAAGGGGTTGAAAAGTTTTCAATTCAGTACGTAGAAGGGTCAATAAAATTTAGAAAATACCATAAAGAACAATATACAGAGTTTAATGTTTAATGTTTAATTATTGTCTTGACAAAATTTCACCAAATATCCGAATATATAATCGTCTACTAGTTTTAGTGAAACGGGTTAATATAAAGTTAAGTACGTCGTAATAAAAAATGAAGTATAATAACAGTTTGTTATAAGATATATTAACGTTGGCATGAACTTTTTAAGCGATCCCTAAGAAAGTGTATTCTTAGATGCATAAAATTTACGATAAAGAAAAAAATAAATAAATAACTAAAGAGAGCATGTAAGAAAGAGAGAGAGAGAGAGGAGAGAGAGAGAGAGAGGAGAGAGAGAGAGAGAGGAGAGAGAGAAAGAGAGGAGAGAGAGAGAGAGAGATGCTTCTCATAAATATGTCGCTGCTTATAGGAGCATTTTTGTTTTTCTACGTCTTTTTTGAGAAACTACACGGGTATATAAGTATTATGCATTTTACATATTTTTGCAGATAAAGAGCTCCGAGGGCTGCTAACATCGAATGCGTTTCCTCTTTGTAAGAAACTCTCACTAAGATTTTCTTTCTCACACGGAAAGATTTCCTTTATCAGACGGAAATTACGAGGGGGCGATTATGTTAAATTTTCTCGTCGAATTGATTCATTACTTTTCGAACGAGCAAACAAATCTTCTACGAAGATTTCAATGAGGAAAATTCGACTTGGAGTCACTCGGGGAGTTAATTTTCCATTTGTTCTCCGTCGTCGGAAATCGAAATCTTTCGGATCTCTCCGGAGGGAAAGATGAGGGTCTTGCATTTATAATGAATTTTACGATCATTTATCTTCGCGTTTAAAGTCGAACGTTTAAATAATATATATTATATATTAATATCTTTATCCAATAATATCGAAAAGACCGATAAGTTATTCTTAGACGAGTAACTCGAACTTATTGAATGAAAGATTTAAAAGACAATAATATGATCAAAAATGAAAATAACAAAATATTAAATAATTCAAAGAATCTTGCAAATTAAAAACTAAATTGTGTTTCTTTTTATACTAGAGATTTAACCGAGCATCAAAATGGTATAATCACTCGACCAACCCTTCGTTGACATAATTGTATTACATATATAATTTCAAACATGTCAAAAAAATATAAAAGAAAAGATCCACGTTTTTTCGTTGGATTGTGAAACAAGGAATTAGATGAGAGATCTAAAATAAAAAAAAATGAATAAAATAAAACAGATTTGACTTGTAATTATTGTGCAAGAGAGAAGGAAGAGAGGAAAGGTAGGGAGACAGGTATGGGAGACAGGTAGGAGAGACAGGTAGGAGAGACAGGTAGGTAAAAGGTGGTAGTTTTTCCTGTTGTGTGTACCTGAGATGGTCGCGCGCGACGATTCGTAGGACCTGCGCGTTTGCTCCAATCCCGTGGTTCGCATCAGCCGAGGTTGTTCAACGGCACTCACGTTTCGTGCTCGAGGCGCGCGGCCCTTTGTCGCAAGCGCGCGCGCGCGCTTAACAAATCCGTAAAGGGTTCAATCCGCATCAGTGTTCGAACATATATTTCCGAATTCTCATTTTTGCGCGCCGAAAAATCAAACGAAAAAAGAACAAATAAAAAAAAAAGGAATTTTCCCATGAAATAATCCTAGTGTGTTTTCTTCGATGTGTAGTTTGTCATACAATCCAATTTTTGTTTATTCATCCGTATACATGGTTTTTTAATTTACACACCCGCACACCTACCACGCATACACATACACACATATATATATAGAAAACTGTACTGTGTTGTGATAATTGTTCGCATTTGGATAGAAATGATGAATACAAGTGATTGAAAATCAACAAAGTGACTTTACGATAGTCTCTAGGTATTTGTCATCGTTCTTATCGAAGGAAGAAGTACGAAGAAAATTTCTTTATAAAGTTTTCTCCTGTATGAAAAGGTAAGAAAAATATTGTCGCAATAAACGTCATCTTATTTTTCGTATATCGATGTTAGAAAAGCCAGGAAACATCCCTTTACGCTCGAGTTACTCAACTTCTCTTGGTCTAGCTAGTCCCCGTTAATCTAGTTTATTTCGGCTAACATAGTTATATAACGGGAAGAGGGTAGATCAACGCTCGTTGTCCTTGTTGAGTACTAGCCCAATTCCTAGCTTGTGGTTAATGATTTAGAGCTCGATCTTGCTTACGAAGTGCTCAACTGGGGACTTCTCTCACCCCTATTCTAGGATTTACCATAGTACTATCGTTCCTAACAATGAGATTACGCGTGTACTCGATTACATATTTATATAATGCTTTATTTGCACAATACATACATTTTTATTTTATTTTCATTTAATATTCATTAGATCTCGCTTCTATGATAATTGAAAATAGATAAAAACTCGCGCAAATCTTTATTATATGGAATATAATAATAATCATTTCTTTTTGTTTGTTTTTTTTTTCTTCTTCATGAAAAAAAATTGATTGTCCAATATCACGACGTTCGATATATATTTCCAGGATATTTCCCATATATGAGAGAGTTATAATAATGTAGGTATATAAGATAAAATAGATGATACGGTTCCATTGTAAAAATCGATCTTACCGTTTTTTATAATGAAAGTCAATATGTTTCACCTTCTACCTTCCACTCTCATTCCCTCTTTCTTTCTTCTTAAGCTTGTTCAGGCCGAGGGTAGGTAATACGTCACAATCGATCATGTCTTGTCTTTGGGTAAAAACTCTCTTCCTTCTATTTCTCTCTCAAGAACGAATGAACGAACGAACGAACGAACGAACGAACGAACGAACGAACCAACGAACGAACCAACCAACGAGCGAGCCATGTGTATCCCAGTGAAAAGGGTAATTTTAAACTTTTCCAAGCTTTTTTTGTTTTCTTTTTTTTCTTTCCCCCAACAAATTTCTACCACCCAACCGAATATCGTACGTCTACTCTTTTTTTTTTCTTCTCCCCATATATTTTTCTTGAAGGTTTTATTTTTTTTTTCTTGTAAAATCCCTTATTCTACAATATGTCATTGAAGGATCATTTTAAAAGTATGATTTTACTTATTGTAATATTTCCATCCATCCATCCATTCTATCCGTTTTATACGGTGACAAATATTCTACCTTTCGTTCGGATAACGATCGTTCATCTTTCGGAAGTCGTATTTCTTGACTAACGAAAAAGACACCTTGTCATTTCATATACTCTTGAATAATAAACTAGCTTAAATACATATAACACGAGAACTCATTCGTCATCCATTATTCTCAATCTTTGTTCGTGCTGGTTATTAGTGGGTAATATTCTAGTTAAATACACCGAGTCAATAATTATTCACTATAATATGTATAATGGTATTTTGTGTTTTTGGTCCGTTGACCATAGATTCTGTGTCAAGTATCCATGTAATATCATTCGTAATTTTCCTACAATTATAACACGTCGTACAGATTTCAACATACTAGGTTGGTTACATTTTGTTTGTTCCAAGACTGATAATAACTGTTCCACTTTCCGAGCTACTTCGTAGAACAATATTGTTACAGTGAGTGAAAATCTTCGATGGATTTTACTTCCTGACACCCTTAGACAATAACAAAAGGGATAACAACTGCTCTTATTTAGCACGAATGCAGAAATACGTCACGATAAATCAATGTAACTAATCGTGTTATATACCAGGTGGTAAAACGTTGCGCTAAAACTGTTAATATTTCATTAGATATTATAAATATTTAACACAGTGCGATTATTCCGAAAGAAAATACACGATATATGCGAATATATACTTGGACACTGGGATAAAAAAAAAAAAAAGAAAAAAAATGTGTTGAAAGAACAAACGTATCGTTCCGTTTAGATAACGAGAAACAGTATATCGTATCGTGTTCGTTAAAAGGGAAAAATATATTTGCAGCTTCCATGTTATTATTTTTTCCCAACCCTCCTCATCACCACTACCACACCACCACCACCATCCTCCCACGTTTCGTCGAATTAAGGTTGCGTTCTAATTCCTGTCGTGCGAACAGCTCGAAAGAGGAGATCGATCGGACTCGTGAAATTCTCTACGCTATGGTGGTGTTCACCTATCCCAGTGGACATAATACATCGCCTTCCAACGAATCTAGTTGGCCGTATGCTGAGAATTGGAGGAGAATCAACAGAAGGAGGAGGGTTGGTAACTCGCTAAGCACATTCCAATATCTCATGGTTGATTTTCGGAAACATTTGATAAACAACGCGTGCGTTGGTGGACGCTGATACCGCGTTCTCTCGTCAAGAGCCAATTAATCAACAATCTGAAAGGATGAATCGTTATTTTCCATGTTGCAACTATGCACGTATCGAAATGCAAACCAGAAAAACAAAACCAAACCATATTTTCATGGTTACAGTTACACCTGTGCTCCTCTTCTTTTTCCATTTTTTCCCAATTCTTTTTTTTTTTTTTTCATTCGTCGTTTCGTTAAAAGCTTCCTTTTTTCATTTTTTATTCGATTTTCCTTTCGAGTTTTTGTATCTATCTATATACGTATAAATTTTGGTTCCTCTTTTAAACGTGATTCTTTTATTGGTTCGCGTTCAACAAGGTCACCGATTGCGAATTCTCTCACGACGTCCAACCTCGGGAAGACGAAGGAAGGCTGGTTTTAAACGTGCAAAAGACAAAACGTTGGAAGACAGTGGCACCCAGTGAAAATTATTAAAAGCTTCTCTCGGAGAACTTTTGCGCCTTAATTCGAATGAGGTCATCGTGAAGGAGGTAGACATGGTGGAGGTTGGTGAAGAAGAAAACCAACCGATTTTCTCTCTCTCTCTCTCTCTCTCTCTATCGTTTTCACTCTTTTTCTCTGGAGAGTTCGCTTAAAATTCAAACGCGAATTCAATGCCTTCTTTGAAAGACTGCAAAGCTAACTCAGCAAAAATGCAAAAGTAGTACGGTCGATGAGAAATGCAGAGGGACGTACGACGAGAGTAGACCTTCTTCTTCTTCTTCTTTTTCTTTCTTTTTTTTTTCTTTTTTTCTCATAAATACATTCATTTGTGTCTATGGATATTTTTGAATAAAGGATAGATATTTGTGTTTTCCAATTGTAATATTGAAATTTTATCTGGGATCAATGTGGGGTGTTAATGCTATTGAAAATTAACGATTTTATTCAGAAATAAATTATTAACAATTAATGGAAAATATCGATTCTATGCTTTTTAAACATTATTTCAATACAAAATTAAAGGGGAATTAAAATAATAGAAGTGTATTTCGATGAAGTGAAAAAGCAATTAATAAATAATATCGCTAATTAATATCGCGAGTGTATATTATTAATAATGAATTCTTTTTACATTCGATCAAATAATATTCATTTAAAAATTCATATCTTTTTAAATGGTACTTCATTTAATCTGAATACTTGCATTACAAAGAAGTGTTAAGAAACTCTATAGTTGATCTTACTGCTTCACGCTTGACAGAACCCGTCTCTCTGTGCGACTAGGTAAAACTAAGGAAACTTTAAGAGAGTCGTAAATTACTGAGTGGTCTACTATTCAGTCTAAATTATCCGACTTTAGAGTAATTAAGACATGAGTCATTAATGAACCACCTAGCTGGAATCAAAAATATTTTCATATTGTATAATTGAAAAAAAAAAAAAGAAACAAAAAAAAAAAGATTCGTAACTTCTTTTCATATATTTGTGCATTATTTATATCGATTAAAATATAAAATATGTGTATATAAGAAAATAATCAAAAGTAAAAATGAACAGGAAAAATATTTCTTTTTCTCTCCCTCTTGAAATTAATTTTCGATTCAACCAAAAATATATATCGTACAACATTGCGAGATTATTTTCACGCAGCGAGTTGAATCAAAATATTACCATTCACGGTTTCTTCTCCGAATGCGTATGCATTCTACGTCACATTTTCATTTTTTCAAACGTGAAAAGAAAAAAATTTACGGAAGATTAAGCCCGGTAGAAAGAATATTTTCTATCTTTCTTTCTTTTCATTCCTTAGAAAGGAAGATAAAAAAAAATAGATAGATAGATAGATAGATAAAGAAAGTAGACCCCCCATTCGATATACGAAATATTCGCTAGTAGGAAGTTTTATTTTTACGAGCCCATCGCGACGAAGATTTCATCTCGTCACGTTCAGTGAAAAAGTGTGCGGAAACGAACACCATTCTAGCGAGATGTTCTACGTATATTTATTGTATATGCGCGTATGTGTGTATATATATATGTAGAAAATACTTGCAGCTACGCTCGCGATGCGTTTATTACTCCACCGATGCATATGCTTTTCGTTTCGTAGAGAGAGAGAGAGAGAGAGAGAGAGAGAGAGAGAGAGAGAGAG